>NC_058130.1:418342235-418428733 GCF_016433145.1 Gracilinanus agilis
CTCTCTCTCTCTCTCTTTCTCTCTCTCTTTCTCTCTCTCTCTCTCTCTCTCTCTCTCTCTCTCTCTCTCTCTCTCTCTCTCCATCAATTTTCCTATCTATCTCTGTGTATATCATATATAGAGGTTGGCAACTGAGTTGTACTCTGAAGGAAGATAGAAGTTGTCAAAGGCAAGATGAAATGACTGAATTCTAAGGAAAGAAAAATTAATGAATAATAGATGAATTATTGAAAAAGAATTTATTAAGTACTTATGCCCGGCATAAGTGTTATCTGCTAGAAAAATAAATATAAGTGAGCAAGGTAGACCTTGCCTCAAGGAACTTTCTACATTCTAATAGAAGGCAACACATGATGGGAAGAGAGTTTTTGTACAGGAAAATTAGAGGGGTAGTATTTGGCACCATAAGGCAATTGATTGACATGTCTTTTCCAGGTCTGATACAATTGATTTTATTTCTGTTTTGAAAACTGGTTTGAAAAGACTTGGAGGATCAAGGAGAAAAAAAGTAATAGCAGTGTGGCATGAAGACAGTCAGGAAGTAGTATGAATCTAGTCAAGAAAGGATGAACACTTACCAACTCAAAGCCCAGGATCCTGAGTTAAGAGTTCAAATTTCAGATTGTTGGTCAAAGTTGGACTGTAGTAGAATAGCAACCACTAGATAAATGGGAAGAAAGCTGAGCATGACTAGTAAATTATTAACAAGATGAATAGGTGATAATCAGAAGAGTTCATCATGGTTGCCATAAGATTAGCAAGATTTATGAGTGAGACTGATCTTTCTGATTGTTATTTCCTCCTTTCCCGTGCCTTCCCAAATCATGTAGGAGTCTATGCAAAGGGAAACCATTTTTGCCCTCAGTAGATGAGAAAAAAAGGAATAACCATCTCATTTAGTGTAGGTAAAAATTATTTCCATTTGCATATACTCCTGGAATTTATAGGTTTTTGCTCATCTCCCTAGACAAGTAAATAGTGCATGATTTGGGAAGACTCCTTGAGAATAAGGTTTTTTTTATCCTAACAGAAAGAAAACTTTTGTTACATAGTAGGAATATAATAAATAATTATAATGATTGCTTCCTTATTGCTTCCAAAAAGTAAAAAGAAAAGGAAGAATTTGACAGTGGCATAACCAGAGCAAATGATGTTTTCCTGTTTTCAAACTGAAGGCTAACCTCCCTCCCAGAAAAGTAGATAAAAGGATATGAAAAAATGTCTCTCTACTCCTCAGTTATCATAGAGAATGAAGTACTCTTCTAAAACAAAAAAGAGAAGTTTTGATATGCTTTGATATGAAAAGAAAAAGAAACAAAGGATCTGAAGAGGCAGAGGGGAATCCTAAAGAATTAGGAAGTAGAAGATCATGCTACCCAAGAGAAAAATAATAAAAACAAAACAAAACATTGTACACTTGAAGCTAGGAAACCAAAGTAGTTCTTCCTAAAGTAGAGAGATCTGTACCCTCTAAGGAGGAAATATTTTGGCCTTCAAAGAATGATGCTGTTATGAAGGAAGAGAAGATATAAGTGAGAGTTTTCTCCAACAAAGCATCAGTTAGTAAAGATGACTGGTGACAACCTATTTTGCAATACTGATGCAAATATTGATAAACCTTCCAGGTAATGGTGAAGACTTGATAAGTCTGGTCACTATTAAACATTTCTAGTGATTCATTGAATAGTCATCACAAGGAATTTTAAAAAGAAAGAAAGAAAATAAGGGGAAAACATTGCTTAGGATTAGTCTTTATCTAAAAATAGAAGACCATATATTTGTTGGTATTTTCAGCTCTTCTACCTATCAAAGGTGAGGTATCAGAAGAAAAAGGTAGATATGGGAAATGAACCGTTATTTAAGAGCACAACATATGAGAATAAAATTTATGTCTTTGGAGCATGGAGTAAATATACAAATGATAATGTTTCAGCTAGGAATGGAATACACTAAATGAGGGCTTGTTTGCAATATATCTCATTGGATTTTTGCTGATTTAATCAGAAGGGATTTATTTAGACTTAAAAGGAAGAAGGGACAATACTGCTAACATATTCCCACCAAGATAGAATACGTCAGACAAAAAAATAAGTGGCTTTTAAAAAGTATTTTATCTCATTTGAGTATCACAACAGCTCTATGGAGGAGTATAACAGTACTATTATCTTATTTTACAGAAAAGGAAATTGAGACTTACAATGATGAAATGGTATGTCATTTGGTATAGGGATAAGTATTAAAAGTGGAATAAAAAAGATTTCCACTCCTAGATTAGTACTCTGTCCCCTGTAGAATGTGCCTGTTCCAATGTAGAAAAAAATGAAGAGAAGTAGAAGTGTTCAGAAACTCACAAGGACTCAAAATCCAAGAAAGGAGGCAATGATAAAAGCCATGCCCTCTGAAGTCTATATGTGGAGACATGGCACATTTGACAAAAGTATGAATTAGAGGGTCTGACTCCAAGAGGCACATTTGACTTCCTACTATCACCATGACAGAAGAGATAGGATATATGTTCAGGATAGTATGACCATGGAAATACAAAATTAATTAAAAAAAAACTGGATAGATAATAGGGGTTTGGAATATCAATGGATATGAAAACATTTTAATATAATGAAATCCAAAAATAGGAAAAAGGAAGTGTTTTTAAAAATACAACGTAATCACTAAACGTTGTTAATATTTGAATGTATACAAAATATTTAATGTTATTTGATTGTCTGAACAATTCCATGAGATCAGTACCATATGTATTATTATCTCTATTTGGCAGGTGAGGTAATGGGTTCACAAAGATAGATCTAGAGATAGGAATTGAATTCAGGTTTTACTGAATTTGCCTCCTCAGCACTATGGAAAAATTAATAACAAAATTATTATAATATATATGCAAAAGTAATTTTATGGCAGCTAGGTGGCACAGTGGATAAAGTGTCAAGCCTGAAATCCAGAAAACTCATTTTCCTGAGTTCAAATCTGGTCTTAGAAATTAGTTATAGTATCCTGGGTAAATCACTTAATTCTGTTTGCCTCAGCTTCCTTATCTACAAAATGAGCTTGGGAAGGAAATGGCAAACCACTCCTTATCTTTGCCAAGAAAACCCAAAATGGGGTCAAAAGAAGTCAGATATGTATCACTGAAACAATTGGACAAAATGACAAATGTATTAAATTTAAATGCAATTAAATAGCTTTTGTTAAAAATGATTTTATTACTAATTAAATAATAAATTAAATCTATTTAGTTATTATCTTGAGGATAACATTAATATGGTGCTTTAAGGTTTGTAACACAGTATAAATAATATCTCATTGTATCTTTTTCCAGATCCAAACTCAGTTCTCCCTGATTTCATGTCTCTATTCACTGTTCTAGTTAGCTGCTTTTATAACAAGAGGTAGCATTTACATAGATAGCACTTTAACGTTCATATAGCAGTTTACAAATATTAACTCACTTTTCAGTCATAATGATCCTGGGAAGAATTTTATATATGAGGAAATTGAGGCAAATAGAAGTGTGCTGGCTTGCCTAGGGCCACACAGCTAATTTATGTCTAAGGCTAGATGTCAACCTTCCTAATACTTCTTCCTAATACTAAGACTATTATTCTCACCCATTGGATCACTTAACAGACTATGAAAGTGAGTGAGAAAGAATAGATAAGACATTTAGAAAAACAAAAAACCTGACACCATTGGGTACATTTCATGGATTTTGCCAGGTATGCCCAGGCATAGACTAATATGGTAGCAGCCCTCTTGCTGTGGTCATACTACCCAGGATCTTAAGGAAGGAAAAGCTTTTGTGGTCACTGGGGAAGTCCAGTTTTAGCTGTCAAATCTGCTTCTCTTGTTTCCTTCTTACACTTCAATTATCTTCCCCTCTGTTGCTTACTTCTCTAACTCATCCCATTCTAATGAGCCTCTTCTAGACTCTTCCTTCAGCTCAATCTGCCCTGATCTAGGCTATATCTGTTTGGCAGTATTGGGATTTTATAG
Source organism: Gracilinanus agilis (assembly GCF_016433145.1). NCBI lineage: Eukaryota > Metazoa > Chordata > Mammalia > Didelphimorphia > Didelphidae > Gracilinanus > Gracilinanus agilis. The sequence goes on from NC_058130.1 coordinate 418,346,241, forward strand.
GGAGAAGACTAACTGTTTATTCTTCCCTTTCTTGTTCCTAGGAAGCTTCCACTCCTGCCCAGCAGTCTGCAATTGGCAAAAGAAAAAAACTCTAATTTTTCTTCCTTTTGGCACTTCAGTGTACTATTTTCTTTGTAAAGGACATAATACATGGATCTGCAATTCTATATGGTCTAGGCAAAGAGGCAAAAAGGTCACGATTTACATTTTAAAAGGATTCACAATTTGTCACCATTCTTTAAACACCTCTGCTGCCTTTTCAAGAAAAGGAGTGGGACTATAAGAGTAGGGTCCACTTGAAAAGTTTCCTTTTCATACAAGAAGATAAGACTAGAAAGATTGTTGTGTGTTTTATAATGAGAAGGATTTGATTAAAAGGAGTCACTTGCGAAGTTTGTAATTTTTTTAGAGTTGTTATTGAAAAATAAAAGTTTACTTAAGTTCTATTTCCTTTAATTTGATGAATAAAATCATATCATTTGTAACTGAATATTCATTTTATCTTATGCTGAAAAATAAAATAAAATTCCCTTGGTGTATTCTTTAATGTGATGAGCTGCTGTGCAGACTTGTGTCTGTCATGGAAACATGATATAATAGTGACAAGGGACTTCAATTATCTGGACATCTGCTAAAGCTGTTCTTTGCCAAAAGCAAAAAATAGAATAATTTCTTGACTTACCTTAATGATAATTTCATCCTTCAAAAGGTGGAGAAAGCAATGAGAAGAACATCTTTTCTGTACCTAAATCTTATCAACCAGAAAAAAGGGAAAAAGAAAAATATTGAGAGACAGAGAGAGACAGCTAGAAGACAGACAGAGAGAGAGAGAGAGAGATACAGAGAAAGAAAAGCTAGAAACACAGAGACAGACACATAGAGAAACACAGAGACAGTTATAGAAAGACTGAGAGAGGCAAAAACAGAATAACAGAGTGATAGAGGAGAGAGAAAGAGATGCACAGAGAAAAATTGCAAAAATAAAGCACTAATTATCTACAAAATTGCGTTAAGTACTGGTGGTACATAAGAGAACAGATGAGATAGTTCTTGTCTTCAAGTTCCTTATACTCTAATGGGCTGAAACAATATCAAAAATAAATGTTGAAAGGTGGGAAGGAAGGCAGGCTATACTGCTGAAGGCATGACAGAAAGTAGGAATGTAGACATTGGTGTAGTGGCCTACTTTCCAGCTATTTAAGACTGGGCTTACATATGGAGTGAGAGAGGGAAGAGGGAAATAAAGGAGTTAAGTCCTAATTTCAGACTGAAACAATTTGCTGGGGTAATAATGCAAATTCAAAGGCAGACACCATTTCAGAATAGGACGTATGATAGAAGACTGGGCATAATCTAAAATACAATTTGGGTTTTGGAAAGAAAGAAAGAGAAAGAGTGAGAAAGAGTGAGAAAGGGAGGAAGAAAGGAAGGAAAGAAGGAAGAAAAAAGATGTTCATCAAATCAGACAATGGGGAATGAATTTTAAACTTTCTGTATAATTGGAAGAAGGAAAACCATAAAACTGAAAGTAGAAATGAGCTGACAAGGAAAACTAAGATGTTAAAAATGGGGATGGGAGTACTGGGGAATAGCTCTATTGAAAAAATATGGTGGTCCAAAGAAAGATTCTTGCTTTTGGTGGATTGAACCATGATAAGCAATAATGGAGAGAAAAGTGAACTGCTTGGCTCTTATTTGGATTCTGTAGTCTCTGCCAAGAAGAATTATCTCTTAATTAGAAATAAGAGAAGAAAAATATTTAATTAATGGTATATACTCATAATTGGTAAGAAGTAAGAAAGCTTTTAGAATTCTGTCTCCTGAATTATGTCCCAGTAAAATCGGAGAGATATCATATGTGAAAAATAATAGGTAAACAAATAGTTTGTACTATAAAATGTATGGAAATACAATGTAAGAAGTTTGGAAATGGCAGAGAAAGTCCAAATTGTGAAATTGTGAAGGGCTTCACATTCCAAACAGAAGATTTTATATTTTGGCCTGAGAGTACTAGGGAGCTACTGGTGTTTACTGAGTAGGTAGATGGCAGGATTAGAGATGATCATTAGGAAAATCACATTGGAAACTGAGTAAGGGAGTAAGGTTTGAAATGGAGAAAGACAGGGCAAGGAGACTATGTACATGGTTATTGCAATAGTTCAGGCAGGAGGCAATGAGGACCTGTTCAAGGATGATTGTAGCTGCAGAAGGAACTTCAATGGTTTTCTTATGTAATTTCTTTCATCTTAAAAGTAGAGGAAATTGAGACTAGAAGTAACAATGCTTAGATATAAATCCAAGTTTTTTGACTTCACTTCCAACATCATATAGGTATCATAAATTACTTTAACATATTTCATTTTTTTCATCTACTATATCTCTTCCACAAGGATAATTAAATACTTGTCTCTCTCCTCTTTTTGTATTTATCAGATACTTTAATTTGATTTCTAATATTATTGTATAATTTATATGACAGTTATGGCACCTTATGCTAAATATTATTTCTTCTGATGCTTACAATAACTAGTTAGATAGGCATAGCTGACTTTACTAACCTTTTATCTTAGATGACGACAGTAAGATTTGTTGAGGTTAAGTGACTTCCTTAAGATCACAAGGCCAATAAGAGACAATAATATGCATCTTGATTCCAAGTGTACCACTTCTTTATCAGGAGATAAAGAGTGGCATAAGTACTTATGATTTCATTGGAGGCAGCTAGATGTTACAATGAATAGAGCATTGGACCAATCCAGGCTGAGACACTAATTGTGCGACCCTGGACAAATCACTGCATTTGCTCAATTATAAAATCATAATAATAATAGTACCTACATCCCAAGGTTGCTATGATGATAAAATGTGATAATATTTATAAAAACATTTAGCCCACTGTCTAGTACATAATGGACCTTAATTAGATGCTTATTCCCTTCTTCCTTTCTTCCTTGGCATAGGAACTTTAAGGTAATGAAACTGATAAAAAAGTTATAAAAAATAAAACAACAACAACAAAATCAGACAAGGGACTTGAACAAAATTTAGCCACTTATCTCATCTATTTTACTTGATGGTAACTTTATTTGGATATCATGGGGAAATTCAGGTTGTATTCACTTCAATGAGATGGGAAGCAGAATAAAGAGAGGGAGGAAGTTGGGAGCACTAGGGAGTAGGTGCAAAACAGAAGAGAGAGGAGATTCTTGCCATACTCGTGGGAAAAGGTGCGTAAGAAGATAAAATGGAACATGTCAGAGAGACTTAAGGGAACAAAGTCCCTTTGCCAACGTCGAGTAAAATTGATGGCAACAGGGGACAGATCACCTGTTTTCCTCCCCATAGAACAAATTGCCAGGATGTGTTTGTATTTTATCTCAGAGACAATAGGGATTCATAGAAGATTTTTATTATTTTAAGGGATCACATACTTAGTCTGTATTTTAGGAATATCATTAGTATTTGTGTGGAGGATTAATAAGAGATAGGAGAAACTGGAACTAAAGAGATCAATTAGGAAGCTATTGCAATAGTTTAGGCAAGAAGTGGTGAATGGGTAGAGGTAGTAGAGATGGAAAACATGAGATGGATACAAAAGACATTATGGAAGAAGAATCAACAAAATTTAGAAACTATCAACCTATATGAAACTATCAACTTATATATACTCTGTTTCATCCCAACTTAACTTCTAGCCATTCCCTGATAATGCTTTGCCTCCATTCACCTGTATGGATTAATTCAGACCTTTTCTTGTGCCTTTAACATTCTCATTCCTTAACTTGGCCTTTATATTATAAATGAGGAAACTGAGGCAAACATAGTTAAATGACTTGGCTAGGATCACACAACTAGTATCTGAGTTGGGATTTGAATTCAGGTCTTTCTGACTACAGTGCCATCATTCTGTTTCAGAAATTCCCTGGTGATAGTTCTATCTTTGTTCTTAACCAAGTCCTCATTATTGTCCATCTAAATTCTTAGAAGTGATTCAATTGAGTCTCAGTGAGGTGTATAAAGTCTATCTATCACAGTGGTTCTTACTCTATTTTTTGTGTCCAGGACCCTTTTGATAGTCTGGTGAAGCCTCTTGATTCCTCGGAATAAAAATTTTAGGTACATATATCAAAATACACAGGATTACAAACCAAACCAGTTATATTAAAAATAAAGCTCAAAATTAATGGAACCCCTGAAATGTATCTATAGAATGTTCAGGGACTATTAAATACATATTATTAATCTTTGGTCTGTGACAATCCTAAATTCCCTTCTTAGAACTTATTCTCTCACAGACCCTTAATACACATATGTTGCCCCTGGGGTACCTACTATAGTTCCTCAAATTATTCTCTGTCAGACTGTCATTAGCACTTGATGCTGCAGAAAAAACTAAGAGGTAAAATAGATAGGTTTCTGACCTAGAGTCAGGAAAACCTGAATTCTAATCTAGCTTCAAACATTTGAAAGCTTTTTGACCCTGGGAAAGTCATTTAAACTCTACCTGCCTCAGATTCCTCATCCATTAAATGGGTATAAGAATAGCATCTACTTCCCTGTGAAGATAAAATGAGATAACATTACTAAAGTTCTTAGTAATCCTTAAATTGTTACCATATAGTAGCTATTATTATTGGTATTGGTATTATTAATGGAACTTCTTTGATTTGGTTAAGGTTTTATTTGCTGTTCAAATTTTACCCCTCTTAGGATCACTAACAAGTTCACCATTGAACTAGGTCATTTTCAGTCTCAGTCACACTCACTTTCTAATGTTTTAATCTCATTGGAGGGAAAAATCTGATCAACCATTCTGAGGTATGATATTGATAATTGATATAAATAGATATGTACCCTTTAGAAGATATATTGGACCTTCCTTTTATTTCCACCCAAAGCATAGTGTATTCCATTCTACTGAATTACTGGTTAATTGAATTCACAACATATTAGAATAAAAATCAAGAGGAAAAACCTGTCATTTTATATTATCACATACAAATATTATTTCTATGTCAATCATAATTTATGATTTGAAGCCTGAAAGAGCATTTGAGTACTAGATGAGTCTCTAAGATCAGTTAACATCTTACCAAGAATATTCAAATTTATAGGCCCTAAAGAGGACCTTGATAAAGAAGTGCCTTCTGTTAAAGTGGTAACATCCCTTATAGAGATGGCAATTTACCAAGCACTTTTTTGCAACAGTTCTATGATATAGGTAGTTGGAATGTTAGTAGCACCATTTTGCATGTAAGAGGATTAAGACCTAAATAAGTTAGGCAACTTAACTGCAATCATTCTATAATCAGTTTGTTCAGATATTCTCTCATAGGCCAGTGATTTTTATGCTATCCATGGCTTCTAAAAATTTAATTCAAACTTTATTAAAAAGATATTTAATAAAGTTTACAGGATAGTAAACAACCAAATCCTAAACTAGTTAGTGTAGCTCAAAAGACCATACATTTAGAACTGAGTAGGACCTCAGGGATCATCAAATCTAGCCCCATTATTTTTTCTGATATGGAAACCAGTATCCAAAAGAATGACTTGCCTCAGGTCTCATGAGTAGTAAAGGGTGGAGTCAGACCTGGAATATGATCCTCTGTCTCTAAATATAGAATTTTCTATTACATTGTATAGTTTCATGTAGTTATGAGTTCTAGCTCTGATTCTAGGTGCCTGATTTTGTGGAAGTCAAAGGTTCATAGAACCCTTTGAGTCTCAGTTTCTCTATCTGAAAAACAAAGAGCTTGATATAAGTGGTTTGCCCAGTCATAACATTCTATGAGTCTCTTTTGGCAAGTTCTACCAATTTCAATATGGCTAAGTTAGGTTACACTTCCCAAGAACCTGTGGTTTGGGTGCTGCAAGAAGAAAAGGCAGAAAAAAAGATCTTTCAAGACCAACAAAATGGGTTAAAAAGTTTCTCCCAATTCAACCAGGTCTTCCCTCCCCATTCTCTGCCCCGCCACCACAGAGCATATCTCATTGCCTTGGCCCACACATGTGACAGTGATAAAAAGGCCTGTGCTGGGAACAATATAGTGAGTAATAAATCAAGGCTGGGAGGGGGAAACTCCACAGGATGGGGGGGGGATGTGAATAATCAATGCAACAGACTCTAAGGGAACACAGCAAAACATCTTATTTAACATGCTTAATAAAGCTGGTGAAGAGATGGTAGCAGGAATATTCAATCAGGCCCCATGATTTTCAGGAAAGCTGGGCAGAAGCCTACACAGAGTGAAGAAATGGGTAGGGGGCATCCCCAATGTACCCTTCATACTCCTACCCTTTCTGGGTTCTTAGTCAGGACTTTTCCTTGGTTACATTTCGCTATCTGTAGAATCTTACTAGTAAAAGGAATGACTTCTTAAGACAACTGAAAAGTGTTGGTGATTCTGGGAACTTGGAATGTCATATTATATAGTAATGGACCCAACTCTCCATTCTGAATCATCAAAATGAAGCAAGCATCGAATGTTAGAACCTAGATCCTTAGGCACATAATTATAATTTTAGCCCTAGATCAGAACTTTAGAGATTAAATCACCTGTCAGTGCAAAGTGACAGAGGCAAGATTCTTCAGTAGCTTATTATGTATATGCCATTGTTTCAGTAGACTTCAAGCTCCAATAGGGGTAAGAATTGTACAGAACCTAAATTTCATATCTCCTGACCTAAGGAAGTGTTTGCAATAAATACATCAATCAACAAGTATATATATTAAGAGCCTAATATGTGCAGTGAAGTTTTTGTTCTAGGAACTGTGGCATGGACAAGTTTTTTTCTGAATCCTAATTCAGAGGTCTTTCCACTACCCCACTCCATATCTGGGGCTTTGAAAATGACTGGTGGTTGTAAAAGGTCCAAACTGGAAACTTCAGCACTACAGAGAATGGATAGTTCCTGCATTATAGAATGGGGAGATAGAGAGAGAGAAGCAAACACACACACCAGCAAAAGACACCCTATTATAATAACATCTTGTCCCCACGACAGCTTTGGAATAAGTGTGTTATTGTTAAATTAGGTAGTACCATCTTAGCAAGGAAAACAGAAATGTAATGTTTGCTAATTGAACTATAAAAATAATAATTACCTTTGATGTAGAGGAACGCAAAGTCACTCAGCAGTGAGCTCTGATTGTATAAATTGAAGCAGTTATCATCATAGCCCAAACTAGATTAGAAGTGAGCCACTCCAATTACATTTGGATGATGCCTAACGTACGCCAGGCACGAAATGTTTGCTGGCTGTACGTGGGAGTTTTTCACTGAGTTTTGTAAGGGAATGAGTAAGGAAAATATGCATACACAGACTCACACAGACACAGGCATACATGCACCATAGAAGTGACCTGTGTCAGAGCAAGAAGCTATAAATCTCCTTAACCAGTTCTTTAGCCACACAGCCAGGGGGTGTCAAATGAACTACTGCCCAGAGGCCTCGCTGCCCCTAATCGCAAGTGGCTGCCAAGGTAGTATGATTTAGGAAGTATAGGGAAGGCCCCCAAATATCTCCTCTCCCAGCCTGGCTCAGTGCCCAGAATTCCATCATTGGAAATACAGAGTAGGATAATTGAAATAAGACCAGATAGGGAGTTAGAAGACCTACATTTCTGTATTTTCTTCTATTGCCTAACTAGCTATTGGAATGACCTTGAAAAAGTCATTATCTGTGAGCCTCAGTTTCTTGGTTTTAAATAAGACATGTAGACATGATCATCTCCAAGATTTCTTCCAGCTCTGTGATCTATTCATCTGGGGTAAGCACTGTCTTCTCCAAACTCCTCTCTAAACCTGAGATAACCATCTGGACAGGGGTATGGTGATACTTAAATTATATCCTCATCACCTCAATAAGAATGAGTTTCAGATTTTTTTCTGTGATCTAGATCTCATGAAGGTTCCTGAGGGTACTGAAAAAGGAAAAGGAGTACTACTAGAGAGTATTACTAAAATTTCACACCCCTCATTCCAGGTAAATCCTCTCCACTCCCTGCCCCAGAAATCCTCACATGGCAATTTGTTTGAAATTCTTACAAGATATTATTTTACATAATACTTATTTCTGTGGCATATCCTTCTGCTGAAAGAGCAATTCCATAGATTTTGGATGAAGAGCAAGCTTCGGAATCAGGAAGACATGGGTTTTAATTGTGATTCTGACATGTACTGGTCTCTAACATGACCCTTGGCAGGAGATATAGATTCTCAATGCCTCATAAACTTTTTATTTTAACTGTTCTTTTTATATATGACTATTCTTTTTCCCACTTGGGCTGAGTTTCCCAATTGTGGGAATGATGTCTTTGGTCCCCACCTCCCCCACAGCACTAAGAATGGGAGCACAGTACATAAGAAGTGTTCAGCAAATAGGAATGGCTAAATTTGGGACATTTTCTGTAGCAGCTAGTCTCCTCCAACCGTTCACACAAACTGAATGGAGGGAGGGAATAATTTTCTCAGAACTGAGAGATGAGTGAGAGTCCTGCATACTGCTAGTTTGGAAATTTTGCAATAAACATTTCATATTAAAAATAACTTTTCTTTGGAGGATTCAGCTTCCCTTCCCCCATCCAATTTATACCTGACTTTTTTGTTTGAGCACATCCTATGTTACAATGTACCCCCTTTCAACCGAGTTTATTTTTTTCTTCATTCCCTCCCAACTCGATTCTACCATTTTTTTTCTTGCTTGCAAAATATAGAAACAGGCATCTGCTTAGGCAAAAGCAGTTTTCACTTGTGAAAAGGAGGCTTTGAAAAATCATCATCAGCAAGAAAAAAATGTCAAAGAACAAAATTGCTTTCTTCATAATAAAACTTCCAGTGATGAGTTGTCTGTGAGGTCAAGGATTAAAGGGTCAGAAGGCCAAATGCTGTTCTTAGCCTGGCCACTGACTTGCCATATTCATAGGATGACAGATTTAGAAAGGAAAAAGACCTTACTCATCATCCATTCCAATCATTCCCCATTCTACAGATGAGGAAACTGAGGCCAGGAACCAACTTTTACTTTCATAATCTGAGAAATGGAATGCAATTTCATTCAATATTCAATAAATATTATGGTCAATATCTGTGCAAATTGCAAAGTGCATATCTGAAGAGATGAAATTATAAATGCCTTGAGACTTTTTCTGGACAGAGGTTTCTGAAAGTCATTTTGAAGAAGGGAAGGAAGGAAAGAAAGAGGGAGGGAAGGAAGGAAGGGAGAAAAGAAGGAAGGGAGGAAGGAAGGAAAGAAAGAGGAAAGGAAGGAAAGAGGAAAGGAAGGAAGGAAAGAGGAAAGAAAGGAAGGAAAACAAGGAAGGAAGGAAGGAAAATGAAGGAAGGAAGGAAAAGGAAGGAGGGAAAGAAGGAGGAAGGGAATGAAGGAGAGAAGAGTAGGCAAAGACAGTAAGAACTGTCTGGATTGGCTCACCCCAATCTGCTCTCTGATACTTCCTAATGAACCTCTGACTCAAACTCTCTTAGTTACAGAGATAATCCTATTATAGGGAACATATATTACAATTACTCACAGCTATAGATCCTGAGTTCCCACCAATGTGATTCCAATTTACAGAAAATTAGGCAAAACAGGAATTATCATAACATCAATATGAGGTAAAAGTATTATTAACAAAAAACTTTGTAGGCCATGCATAAACATGGATCACACTCTCCTCACAATGCATACAATGTCCACAGGGAAGAGTGGGGACACACTTATAGAGACCTAGCAGGGAAGCATATGAGTGAAGAAACCCATGTGCTTGGGGCAACTCATAATTCCAAATCATATGCCTTAATGTCCTTCAGGAAAAATCTGCACTACATCAACTTATTCCTCCACAAGCTGTTCCCCTTATGATTCACACTCCCCTACTGGGAAATTCTTCTTTTCTTCTGTCCTCAAACTGATGAAGCAGTGACAAGCTCTTTTAACTCACAATCAGCTTGGGGGATCATCTCTCTTTAGTCATGTTCTAAGGAGCCAATCAAATTCAGTTCAATCACTTATTAAGTGCCTACTACCTATGTATGAAAAGTGTTTTGTAAAACAGAGAACTGTACATAAATCAACTGTCTTTATTACCTTAAGCCATAGTGATCTCTCTCAACTGTGAATTCACATCTTGCTAACTACTCTTCAAGTGACATATACTATATGTAAGCACATAGACTGAGAGTTGACAAGAATATTCAAGTTTATCTGCTCCAAAAGCATGCTGGACGTGTAAGTGAATTAACTTACCCACAGTCAGCTGCACAGGTAGTAACTGACAAAGCAGGAATAGGAACCAAAACCCTCTGATTCTGAATCAAATGTTCTTTTCATTGCACTACCCTGCCCCACCTCAATATACACTGGTGGTTCCTCTGTTTATATGTACAAGAAAAATAAATGATGTGCCACTGAAAGCAAATTCTTGCCAGATAAAAAGTGGTTAAAAGAGTCAAAAGCATTTTAGTGAGTGGTGACTGAGTCATATAAGCTCCTTTGTATCCCTCATAGCATCTAGCACATTTTAGGCATTCAATCAATACTAATCAATATCAGGGCAGAGGCCCTTCCCAGAAGGCAGGAAACCACACCTACTCCACCTATAAGAAGGCGGCTTGGATAAAGGAACACTGGGTTTACTTATACTGATAAATATTTGTGTTGTCTTTTTTCACCTTTTTAAAAATTTCCTTATGTTTGTTATTTAATAGGTAACTTCTATAATACTTTAAGGTCTGCCAGATGTTTGCAAATATACTGTTTTTTCTTCACAACATATCTGTGTCATAGGTGCCATTATTATCCACATTTTACAGTTGAAAAAACCGAGGGAAGTGAAGTCAAATTACTTGCCCCTAATCATACAGCTATTTAGTGTCAGAGGCCAAATTTGAACTCGGTTCTTCATGATTCTAGGTCCAGTGTAATATCCACTGTGCCCCTGGGAACTGTAATAGTGGGGCACCAGGGATGTTAACTATTATTATTGAAATGTAATCTAAATGGTTTGTGGGTTCACACTGGGTTGAAGGAGAGACAGGAATGACAGACAGGTCCAAGATAGGGAGACCAGGGTTTACTGCCACTCTGTTAACTGTCACAGGAATGGCAGTTGGCCCAACAGTCACTCAGCCCTCCTTGACTAGGGTATATTGAACCAGCAGGCAAAAGGTAAAAGTTTATAACAGTTTAACTGGGGGAAATATAATGAAAGATGGGAATAAGGGATTCTATACTTACAATCTAAGGTCAAACCACAGGGAAAGGGAAGGACTTAACTACACTATTCTATTGACCTAAGCCAGGCAGGGCCAAAGGAAGCAGTACTGAAGTCACAGGGAAAGCTCCTTCAAACCTGGTTCCAGCCAGGTTTGGTCAGCTCAGCTAAACGGCCTGAGGATGGCTTTCAATTGGGGTCTCACGGTAAATCCAAGGATGGTCACAGGATGCCAAGAGCCATCTCCACTAGGACATGTGATCCAAGGTACCCAGGTAGGGAGAGTGAGTTTGAAATACTGTCCACCAGATCCCAAACCACTTCCCCACTTGGTGCTACTCTGCAGGTCTGTTGTCCACTGCTGAAAGCCTCCACCTCTCGGGATCCCAGGGAATCTGGATGCAGTTTTCCCCTAACTCTGAGATCTCCCAGGGTTAGCAACAGTTATGTCCAACCACTAATGGAGTCTCTCTCAGAGTCCAAGCCCCACTTCTTGCTCCTTCATTCCATCTTGGAATCCTCCAGCCCTTCCTGCTAGGTCCAACACTAATACTAAATTAATCTTCCTCATAACAGAGATGAGCATATTTTCTCATGTAACTATAATTTACCTAAATCTATGTGATACTTCATTAGCACATTGATGGCCTGCCATCCTCCTTCAAGCACAGGATTTTCAGGGAAGAAAGGAAAGGTATGAAAAGGAAAGGAATAGTGAAATCTAGTAACAATGATATTTTTTAGATGACAAAACTGAGGGAGAGTGGGCCAGGACTACTTTCTAGAAGAACATTATCTATAATTGGTAACTCACTAAACAAGTCTATCATTTTAGGAAGGTCCCTTATTTATGTCTCATCTCACTCATGCCAAGAGTCACTCTACCAACTACTTCTCACTTACTGCCATATTGCTTTCCTTCCACCCTCACATTCTAACTTTACTTTATGTATTATCTACCTCTTCTGGGAGAAGGTATGGTCTTTGGGGATAGGCATCTTACTTATATTTGTATGTCTGCCACTTGACACAGCATCTGGAAAAGAGTAATCACATAAATCTATACTCTATCTATCTATCTAAATATATATATATGTATATATCTACTAACTACCTATTTATCTATCTAGATGGCACAGTGGATAGTGTTAGTCCTGGAGTTAAGAAGATCAGAGTTCAAATCAGTTCTCAGACACTTACTAGCTATGTGACCCTGGGTATGTTACTTAACCTTTGTTTACTTCATTTCTAAAATGGGGACAATAATAGATTCTACCTCCCAGGGTTGTTGGGAGGATCAAATAAAATCATATAGTATGTGTTATATAAATATTACCTATGATTATCTAGGTATTTATATCTATCTATCAAAAATTTTGACTTGTATCTTCCATCATCCCTTGCCCCCAGCTTTCAAAACCAACATGAAAAGAGACACAGGTAGGTATAAACGGGGTAAGGCAGGCAATAGTGATCATAAAGGGATAGACAGAACAATGTTAGAATGAAAACAATCATTAAGTTCTGTATTCCAAGGCTCAAATGTTGTCCTCACTGTACTGTCTAATCTATTAACTGATTAACCAACATGGAGCACTTCAGGAGATCTGGGGTCTCATCAGCTTTAATGTCCCTACAATGATGTGAATTGTAAATCATACCATCTTGTTTGATTCTTGTCCATGACCTCCCTCTCTACCCATTCTAGTTCTCCATTCTGAGTTATTCTCCTCCATTCCATTTTCTCTTATTCTCCCATAATTCTCATTCTTGTTAAGAGATAAGTGTAAACACTATTCCTTTTTTGCTTTGGTGAGACAATACATCTCCAGTTAACTCATCTATCTCTGTCCCTTGTATTTCCTTGACTTGGCTAAACATTTCTATAGTGTTACCCTTTCTATAAAAGATATTGGTTCACTTACTGGAGAGAATGGGTTCTAAATGACTAAATATTAATTTAATTATTTTGCCTTCCAAACTCCTCTTTCTTTAAATACCTCTTTGACAATTAGACCCTTAGCTTTTTTTGTTGTTCCAAATCTCTTTTTCCTTATTTTACCATAGAATTATAGATTTAGAGTTGAAAGGGATCTTAGAGGTCATCAAATCCAACCCCTTGAGAAAACTGTAGCTTAAATGGGCCAAAGGGATTTCCCCAAGTCAAAGAGCTAGTAAATGTCTGAGTTAGGATTTGAAGTTAGATCTTTCTGATCCTCAGACTAGGGCTTTCACTCAACCACATAGCCACTCTAGCTTCACTTCATGTTATTTTTTTATGTCTATATACTTGATAACTAGTTTAATTACTTAGTCTTTACTTGATAATTAGACTTACATACTTTTGTTGGTTTCTTTTATTTGGGATGTTTCATTTTTAATGTTCTATTTATTTTGAGGGGTTTTTTTTGTTTTGCTTTTTTTCAGAATGCTTCAAATAATTCTCTTTTATTAAAAAGTGTAATCTTTTTCAGAGACAGTTTTGCTTTATTTTGGGTTGTTACTTGAGGTTCTTGGTTCTTCATGAAATGTTATTATCTCCTTTTATAACTTATCACTGTGGGATAATCTAATATTATTTTAACTTAACATTCTTACTTTGATGAATTTTGTCATTGCTACTTAACAAAGTATGTTTAAGTGTGTTTTACTTTCTGGTGGCAATGTGCTGGTACTACCAATTCATACTTTTCTGTTTATATCTAAAACTTTTGGGGCATTTTTCTTGTATTATTTCATGGAATATAGAATTTAATTTAATTTTTGTTTGTTTTTTTGTGTCATTTTGTCAAAATTCCTTTTCTGGGTGATATATAATTATGTGTCATCTTTCAGTATTCTCTTTTAAAAGTAATTTGTTTTGGCTTATAGAGGATTCATTTGTTGTTGTTAAATGTATTGTCTTTTGCTTCTATTCTGTTAATTGTTTTCCATTTCTGTAGTTTCATATACTAAATCTGTGATTCTTTCAGAAGTTCTACTTTGGAGAGTTTTTCCACTGTGCTTTCTAAATTCTGTGCCTATATGTTTATGTTTTCGTAATTCTTTGTTTCAAGCTCTGATTTCCTACTTACTTTCACACTTATCTTCATTTAAAGGTTCTCATTCTTTGTTTAGGAAATATTTGTTGATATCTATTTCTAGAGTTGTGTTACCAAAAAAATGGATGCTGTATATGTGAAAATCTTTTTTTTTGGCCTTATATTAAATAAATTCAGGATTCCTGGTATAAATACATCATGGTCAGGGTGTATAATCTTTGTGATATGTGTAAATGTAAATGTTGTACTAATATTTCATTAAAAATTTCAATCAATTTTCATTTCAGGTATTGGTTGATATATTTCTTTCTCTCATTTGATTTTTCCTTGTTTTAGTGATCAAGACCATATTTAGATCATAGAAGGAATTTTGTAGAATTTTTTTCTTTCATTATTTTTGAAATCATTTTGTGTAACATAGGAAATAATTATTCTTTGAGTATTTGGTTATATTTCCTGTGATTCCATCTGGTCCTTTAGGGTTTTCTACCACTGTGAAAGTTAATTTGTGACTTGATCACCTTCTCTTTAAAGCTCAGGTTGCTTAGATTTAGTATTTATTGTTTTCTTAAAGTTGATAAATTATTTTATAAATACTTGCCCACTTCAAAGTCTGGCTTTATTGGCATATTATTGGTGAAAATAGTTACTAATAATATCCATTATTTCATTTGTTGTGAATTCTCCTCTTTCAATTTTGTGACACTGCTAATTTGTTTTTTCCACCTTTTTGAATTAGCTAAAGATTTATCTATTTTATATCTAAAACATTCCTGTTTATGGAACAATAGAATGTAATGTACTTCTCTACTAATAGCAATGCAATGATCTAGTACAATTCTGAAGGACTTATGAGAAAGAATGCTATCCACATCCAGAGAAACGTCATAATCAAACTCTAGGAGCAGAGAGTCACACCTTGATTGACAGGTGAAGACGGATGGACATCAGAATGTTCCCAGAGGCCATGAGGACAGGAGGAAGGGCAGTTGGCCAGAAAGGATGTAATTACCCTGGCAGTCCCCTGACAGGGACCCCCTTGGACCCCTTGTCTTTTGGGACCTTGGCTTTGCTTTGGTTGAGCTTTGCCTAAACTCTTGCCTTGGACATTTGATCTTGAACATTGATTGACCTGTGGATCCTCTGATTCTCTCTGAATCCCTAGATATTTAGGCACCTAAACCATCTCTAGATATTTAGGTATCCCAGGGCTCGGTGGGGGGGATCCAGGAAGTGGATAGGAGAATAAGAAGAGGGTGGTGAAGGGTGGAATTTCCTAAAGGCCATAAAACTGGCAAAACAATGAGCAGTAAGAAGCTGAGAGAAATCATGAATGTTTGTGTCATCCAAACAGTTTGCTTACTCTGGTTTGGCTGTGGCCAGGCTGAGCCAGAGGAGGTGAAGAACAAGCCCAGCATTACTGAACAGTCTACAGTCCTGAGGGATTATTGTCATAGATTTAGTGATAGGGTCACCTATTCCTCAACCCTTTCCTGATCATTCCTTTCCCTTATTAACAACATAGATAAAAGTTATTAAGTACCTTCCTGGAGTAGTTATTCCATCACCACTCTGGGGAAGGAGCAACGCAGTCAGATGAATGTTATCCAAGGCTGATAGAGCCCAATACCAATAATCAATCAACCCCAGGTAGGACCTGAAAGGGTTACCCATCCATTGACCTTTAGGGATGCTGCCTGGGCACTGTTAGAAAGAAGAGCAGTTAATGTAACCTCCAGCTGGGTGGCAGGACTCGGGTATCCCTGCACCAGTCATCAAGGAACCAAACCAAAATTTCTTCAGATTAATATCTCAGATTACTACTACTAAAAACCAGCCTAATAGTGGTAGTATCCAGTTTACCCCCTATTCTTTTATAACAGAAAGAACTATGAGAGTAGAACCACAGAAGAAAAACAACTGTTTGATTATATGGGTCGATGGGGATATGATTAGGGATGTAGACTCTAAGCAATCACCCTAATGCAAATATTAATAATATGGAAATAGGTCTTGATCAATGTCACATGTAAAACCCAGTGGAATAGCACATTGGCTATGGGAGGAGGATAGGAGGAGGAAAGGAAAAAAACATGAATCATGTAAAAATGGAAAAAATATTCTAAATTAATTATTTAAATAAAATTTAAAAAATGTTCATGTGTTGAACAATTGTCAAAAAAAGATGATGGCAACTAAATTTTTTATAACTGTACCTAATGTTTTTCTAAGATAAAAGATAATTGCTAGGAATAAAAGTACATGTTTCGGAGAGGTGGGATTCTTGTTCACATACAAATTATATTAGATGACATTAGAGATCCCATCCAACTCTGAGTTTGTGATTAAAAAGATTTTATTTTGAAAAAAATTTAAAAATAAAAAATTCCTGTTTATTATTTCCTTATATTTTGTTCATCACTTGTTCTACTTTTAAGATATCTATTCTTTTAAACATTTGTAGACTTTACAATTTATATTTAGTTGAATGTCTAAAATATGCTGATCTGTTATTTTTCTCTCTTTTGTTAGTGAAAGTATTTAGAGAGATATAAGTTTTTTACTATGGACTGCTTTGACTATATCCCCCCAGATTTTCATATGTAATCTCATTGTTGTCATTATCTTTAATGAAATTATTATTTCTCTGATTGTTTTTTAACCAACAATTTCTTAAGATTAATTTATTTAGTCTTCAGTTGATTTCTAATAACTCCTTTAGTGTTTTTCTCTGAATATTCATTTTATTGAATTATTGTCAGAAAACAATGTTTATTAACATTGCTATTTTGCATTTTTGTGAGATTTTTATGCCTTAATGCATAGTCAATTTTTCAAAAGTTGCTAAGCACAGCTTATAAATATGCATATTCTTCTCTATGCCCATTCAATAATAATCAGAGATCTATCATATGTAACTCTTCTAAAATTCCTTTTAGGTTTATCAATTTTATATTCATCCTCATGCTTACCATCACCAACATCTTCTATACTACCTTCAACATCATCATCAATTTCTTGATTTGTCTGGCTCTAAATGGAATATATTTGTCTCCTACTATTATAATTTTATTGTCTACTTCTTGTTGTAATTTATTTTGCTTTTCCTTTAAATATTTACATATGAGACTTTTTAGTGCATATAAGGTAAGCATTCACATTAATTTATTGGCTATTCCAACTTTGAGGAAATTAGTTTCCCTATTAATCTAATTTGACTAGTATACTTTCGCTATTTACTTGTCTGAAATGATTACTACCCTTCTTTGGGGGGGTTCAACCAAAGCAAAGTAGATTTTGCTCCTACCTATTAGTTCTATATGATTTTTTATATTATTAGTGTATTTCTTGCAAATATATTATTGAATTCTGCCTTCAAATTTTTGCTGCTTCTCTTGTATTTTATGTGCAAGTTTATACCACTCACAATCATAGTTATGAAAATTAGCAAACATATCCAAAACATTTTATTCTTGTCTCTTTTTTACTACTTGTCCTTCCTTCCTTCCTTCCATTCTATTTAAACCACTTTTAGCAATTGCCCTTCTGGGCTTTGGGATGATTTTGCATAAGAATAATTTCTCAAAGAATTTACTTTCCCTCTCATTTCCCCTTTCCTGTCTCCTTTTTTTTGTCTTGTTTTTGTTTGGATGCAATTTGTTATACTATACTAGAAAAATAATCCATGCTCCACTGTGGTATTTTTGGTATTGTCTTCTTTTTTAGCTTTTTAAAATTTTTCCAGTTTATATTACTATATAATTTTTATTATTTGTTTTCTGTCATTTTGAAATTCATGTTTTCTCTTTCTCTGCAATCTCTCTCCCCTCTCCAAGAAGGCAGGTAATATGTATAGGTTGCAATATATTGTCATATATTATATATTTCCTTGCTCATCATGTTGTGAAATAAGACACATTTTGTTTACACTAGATAAAATTTCAAGGAGAAAATTAAGTGAAGAATGGTATTTCTCAATATATATTTGAAGTCAATCTTCTTCTAGGCATTAGATATCCTTATTTTTCAAGAGTACCTTGTAGTTGCTCTGGAACTTTATTTTGATAATATTTAAGTCATTCAGAGTTGATCATCATGCATTATTGTTGTTACTGTGTAGAAAGTTCTCCTGATATCAATTTACTGTCATTTCTTCATATAAGTACATATTTTTGTGATCATCTTGTTTGTAATTTCTTACTGCAAAATATTATTCCATTATAATCATAGATGGCAATTTTTCAGCTATTCCCCAATTGATAGATATCCCTTGAGTTTCCAGTTCTTTATCACCACAAAAAGAGCTGCTATAAATATTTTAGAACATATATTTTCTTTTTTTCCTTGAAAACTTTAGGAAATAAATCTAATAGTGACCTAATACATCAAAATGTATGCATGGCTTTATAACTTTGAATATAATTTTAGATTGCTCTCTAAAACTATTGAATCGGTTCACAGTTCCACCAACAATATATTAGTGTCCCTATTGTTCCACATCCCCTCCAACATTTGTCATTTTGCCCTTTTGTCATTTTAGACAATCTGGTATACATGAGATGATACCCCTATATTATTTTGATTTCCTTTTCTCTAATACAAATTCAGAGCATTTTTTCATATAGTTTTATATATATATGTATATATATAGTGTAAGCAAAATGTGTCTTATTTCACAGCATGATGAACAAGGAAATATATAATATATGATAATATATTGCAACCTATACATATTACCTGCCTTCTTAGAGAGGGGATATATATATATATATGTATATATATATATATATTTGTTATTTCTTCATCCAAAACTGTCTATTCATAGTTTTTGATGATATATTAATTAGGGAATGGATTATATTCTTATATATTTGTAAACTTCATATCACTACTGTCTGGCAGTTGTTTGAGATCTTTGTTTACTTGTTAGAGAATGTGTACTGTATCACCTCTTCCTAATCATCATCTTGATTTGTTTCTTTTACCTGTATGTCTAACACTCCTTCCTTCCTTTGAGTGACCAGAATTAATATCTGCTACCTCTTATGCCATCAGATGGGATATTCATGTTTCAACACAGCCATGGCAGGTCTGACAAAAGTCACTCAAATATTGCTCCTAAAGTAGAAGGCTTTAAGTGTGCTCATTCTCACTGTGTCCAATGCAGAGTTGACTGGATTAAGTCAATAAACGTTACCCAATAATCAAAGATAATATAGACTTAGTTAATTATGTATTTATTGACTATTTCCCCCCCAGATATTCCTTGATAGTGAAAATGTGTATTCAAATTTCATTTCTTTAGCTAGATTTGGATATTTAAAATGGATTTCAGTTTCCACATGGCAAAAAAAAAAAGATTCATCATATGCATCTCAAGATATTCTCTCAGCTCCCCTTATTTTTGTCAGTCAGAGGAATGTCTTCTACTATTGATGTCATCTGTGGGATATTATCATCTTCAACCACATATGTTTATTGAGCACTACCACTGTACAGGATATCATGATGTATGCTAAGGTGAACAGACAACTTCAAATAGCACAGTTGCTGATCTTTGGGAACTTGTGGGCTACTAAGAGAGATAGAAAAGGTCAAATTCCAACAAAAATAAAGACACATTCAGTATCCTATGATTGGTGCTTCAGGAACTCTGAGGAAAGAGACAATTTGTTCACCTCTAATAATGGAAAATAAAAACAAACCAGAGCCACAGAACCCCAATGGGTAATGGTAATCCTTTACTCCAACCTCTTTATTCTCCAAATGAGGAAATTGAGCTCCAGAATGAAGATCCCCTCTTCTAAGGTGACATAGAAAAGGAGAACTAGTCCTCATCTCATCTTCATTCTACCATATCATATACATTACAGAAGATTCAGAAAATGCATAGTAGATACTGGAAACAATAGGCATTAACAGCAGACTGTTAAATGAATATTAAATGAATGGGTAGATGGGTAAATGAATAACTGGTAGGTCAATAAATGAAAGAACAGATTGATGAATAAATATTGGTTGGAAATCTATAAAGCAATATTAGCAGAAATTCTACTATATAGCATTCTTATAATATGATACTTTTTGAATTTTAATCTATCATTATAATTAGTACTAAGAAATGTGAGAAGATTGCCTTCAGGGAAAGTGAAAATCTTATTGGAACTCATGATTTAAAGAAAACAAAATGCAAAATATCATTAAGATTTAATACGTGATCACAGACTTAGAATTGGAAGGAAACCTAGAGGCCACCTAGTCCAAACTGTTAATTTTATAAATGAAGAAACTAAGGCCAAAAGTGGTGAGTGACTTGCCCAAGATCACATGTGTAGTAAATGACACAGTTGGGATTTGAGCACCAGCCTTCTGTTTCTAATGTCATTGCATTGCATTATCTCCACTCTTAAAATGACTGTTTCAGTGATTCTTTGTGTATCTTTATTCATCAAGATAAAAAATGAGGTATTAAGAAATGTTTGGGGGAAGACAATGGTAAAGTCTTCTATCACATTTCCTTCACAAAATAAATGTCCCAATTTATTTAATATATTTTAATAAATTCAATATAAATAAACTTGTTTTAAATTGACAAGCATATTATTTGTTCTTCCTATGTGTCTTCTCTGGTGTCAGAAATGAATTTTAATACAAGAAAGAAGATAGTCTCTGATCTTTAAAAGTTTACCTTCTACTCAAGGAAAGGCGAAAACACATGTGTACACATGCATACACAGCAAGCACAGACAAATGTGTGGAACTCATGGTGAGTCAGAAAAGGTCAGAAGAATGAGATAAGTATAGATTGAGTTAGTGAGAAAAGATTTCATGTAAGAGATTTCATATAAGTGCAATTTTAATAAATAGAGAAGAGATGGCTTTCTAGGTGGGATGAATGATGTGAAAAAAAGTATAGAGGTGTTGGAATAAGAATGGAGTGGGGGGCAGCTGGATAGCTCAGTGGAGTGAGAGTCAGGCCTAGAGACAGGAGGTCCTAGGTTCAAACCCGGCCTCAGCCACTTCCCAGCTGTGTGACCCAGGGCAAGTCACTTGACCCCCATTGCCCACCCTTACCACTCTTCCACCTATGAGACAATGCACCAAAGTACAAGGGTTTAAAAAAAAAAAAGAATGGAGTGGGAGGTGACAGTGAAATTATTACCCTAAGTGGCAGAAGGGTATTGTAGATGAGTTCTGATTCAGAAATGGGTTGAAATGATAGAGTTTTTGACCATCTAAAAGGAAAGAAATTGTTTATTTAGCCATTAATGGAAAGTAAACTCAACAAAGGTACAACTTTGATTAAGTTGAAGCCACCTTTTCTGGATCATTGTTGGTCATTCTAAGGTACTAGTCAAACCTGAAATAGAGCAACTTCTACCTCTTCTTTGACTTGATTTTATAGTGAGGTCTCATATATCTAGGACAATAGCCAGAACCTAAGTTCTCGGAGTATAGTCAGTCTCAAGAATTATTTCAATATCATGTAAGCAAAAATAAAATAAATCTACAAGCAAACAAAAATGATTAAGCTTGCTTGCCTGGCATATATTGCTCTACCACATCTTACCCTTTAGTGGCAATATCCTAAAAGCCACCTTAAGAACCATCTACCTCTCAAATAGCATTATTCAACAACTCAATTCTGGATGCAAAAAATCTGGTTAAAGCATCACTGCTGTTAAAAAAGGAAAACCAGAATGGAAGGATAGAAACTCCATACCTATTGCAACAATAACAATAACAAATAATGTAATAGATCCTTGAAGTGACAAAATCTGGAGAACAAATATCATAAATGCTTTGTACCTCTCCACACACATACTTTGAAAGGACTGAATCCTAGACTTCAATGATCTTATCTGTATAGTAAATGATACTAAATTTCTGTAATTCATGGTGGAGATATTGATATAAAGCAGCAAATAGGACAAAGAGCATCCCCAGGAATATTAGGGTTGTATCCCAGATAATATTTTAGTACACTCTTCGATACTCATCACACATCAGGGTCAAATTTACTAAAGTATTTAATAGGTCATTACCCCTTATATGCAGCCTGACCTAGTATAAGATGAAACCAAATATTTCCCAGCTACCTTCTGGTTAACATTACTTTACCCACCAGTCAGGATATACATCTACCTGGGAGTCTCTTTAAGGTAGATACCAAATCTTTGCCCCTTTAGAGATCTTTATTGAGGGACTGACTCATTTCTTTCATGGGAGATGGGTAGAAAGTTTGATCTACACCTGCCAAAAGATAATCCAAATCATAATAATACTCCCCCTTGGTTCTCCCAGTTCATATGAAATGGAATTATGCAATAATTATAAAGTACTATATAGGCAGCAGTACAGATAGAGGAAGGGGTTCTATCAGTTGCAGATTACAATACTCTAAGGGCTAGAATAGACCTGCTTTTGAAGTTGCACTTGCCATTGTCTATTCCACTGGGGTCCAGGGAGCTGCTCACTCTGCTGCTGTTGAAACCTGTTTCATTGCCCACTCTTTGCCCACTGACGATGGGGCTCATATCATCACCAAGTCTACTGTCTATTACCATTAGATTCTGTACCACTACCAATCCTGCTGATACCTATTTCATTACGCATTCTTCTTTCTTTTGTTGTGATTTTTCTCCTCTCCTTCCCTCTCACCCCTTCCCTCTTAAAACACTAGGTGACATGCCATAAGTTAAATATGTACTATCATGAAATCATATTTCCAGGTTTATCATACTTTGAATGAAGATATATTACATAATTTACTCCATATCTTGTTTGGTCATAAATTCTTCCCTCATCCATAGGTCTGACAGGCAAATTATTTTTTGTGTCCCTAATTTATTTATGGTATTACCCTTTATTTATAAATCATCTAAACTATCTCATTTTAAACATTTTAAATAGATGCAGTACATTCCTCTTTTCATTAGCAAATCAACCAGTGTCATTTGACATATTTCTTCATATTCCCTGTTGTGGAAAATTTCTGGATTTCTGAGGAGGATCAGGAATTATGCCCTCAATCAATCCCCCAGTGCCCTGCACACAGCAATACTAACAAAACACCTATATAGGATAGTTGCTAATTACTTCCCATATACACATCTTATAAAAGTACTAAGTAGGTCCTTCAATATAGTTCTTCAGCAATCACCAGACTCCAATCTTTAGAAAGGAATTGTCCTGTCAGACTGAGTAGATCTAGAGAGCATTGCTAGTACCAGATGGAAATATTCAAATTCAACAAAAGACAGATCTTACTATTATTAGAGTTTGATTCTTAAAGACACTAACTGCATTCATGTTTGTCTCCAGTTATTGAATTCCTACAGATAGCTTATCCTCAAATTCTCTTTGGGTAGTGGATGACATTTTGTGGTATATGCCCACCATCAACAAAAGCATAGTCTGAAGTACAGAAGTAACCCTGGACTCACATGTATCCTGTTCAAAGAGGAAGGACATACTGTTTTTTTTCTTTTTAACCCTTGTACTTTGGTGTATTGTCTCATAGGTGGAAGGTTGGTAAGGGTGGGCAATGGGGGGTCAAGTGACTTGCCCAGGGTCACACAGCTGGGAAGTGGCTGAGGCTGGGTTTGAACCTAGGACCTCCTGTCTCTAGGCCTAACTCTCACTCCACTGAGCTACCCAGCTGCCCCTAGGACATACTGTTTTAATCTTGTTGGGTACACCAATTGTTGTAGGCCAGGCCTAATTCCCACCAGTCCAGACTCTTTAAATCTGTAAGAAGAACCTCAGACATCATCTGAGACTTCAGTCTATTCAGTCAAGGCATAGAAAGTATACTGGTAAAGGATACAATCAAGGATGTAATGGAATGAGCTAAAATCTGAGATGATTGTTACATTTTCAGTATGAACACATATACCTCAGAATTATCAAACCTAGAAACCAAGACTTGATTAAGTCTATTGTTGATATTCTAGACTCAAGAAAATTACAGAAAATGTGTATAGTGTTGATTAATCTTAAAAAAATATGTTATGGATACTTTTATTTATTATTTTTGGAAAGCCAGTTAAAGTTTTGCCAGCTTACACCTGAGTACAGTAGTGATTTAAAGAAGGGAAGCTTCTCCATTTCTATGTGGGCCATGCTGCCCTATTGGTCAAATTCATGGCAGAATAGTTCCAGCCTCCTTGTGGGCTCAGTTCTTAGGCAATCAGAAAACTGTAACAATTGTAGGAGAAATCTTGCACAAAGAAGAACTTTGGAATGTTGCAAGGAGATAGAAATGAAGGACAGGAGAGACAATTGGAAGAAACAGCAAGGATTTCTGAGAAAGGAACTGAGAAAGAGGTTCGTCCTTGGACTCAGTGCTGAATGGAAGGACATTACCTCACCTCAGGATTCAAATCCTTGAATACCTGGGGATTTTCACAACCTTTCCCTTGTGACTTGAAGACCTGTGATTATACCTGTTTTCTCCTGGATAACAATTAAAAATAGGTGGCAAAACAGTTTACAGTGGTTGTAGGGGTTTCGCCCTGGAAAGAATGCTGAGCCAGCCTGAAGACAATTCTCTCTCTCTGTGCCAACTAAAGAAAGACTTTGCAACCTGTCATTTAGATTAGGTTAGCAGATAGAATAGATAAAGAAATAAGAGCATTTCAGGCGGAAGCTTTGGCTTTGGCATGGCTAAAGACTTCATATCTCCTTTATATTAGAATAAGGTTTCCTAATCCCACTATCCAAACCCTTCCTTGATCATGTGTTAATAAATCACCCTTTTGAGATAATCTGCAGTCAGATAAGATTTCTTTAGAAGATACCTGAGAAGGTTGAGGGCAGAAGGGGAAATTCGGAGAGACAATTCTAAGACGCTTTGGTTACATCAAACCTGAAGATGACTGTCATTATTGTCTCCCTGATAGGAACTATGTCCAGAAGGGACTTTTAGGGGGTCAGGCCATTCATTAAGCCCTGGCAAACCACCAACACCATACCCCATAGAAATCCTTTATCTGAATACTGGTTCCTGTCCATCCCCATTCTCAGTGCCATCACAGGGATAAACCCCTTGAAACCTTCAGGGCTAAGGAGGAGGGTAACCCAGCTAGCCTTAAACACACAATCAGACTAGCAAACCAAACATATCTTTGGGGCTCTCTCTCCATCCTTATAACACAATAAAGTGAGAATTAGTGCCCTGGGCCTATTAAGTATCAAGGATATTTCAATAGCTTATCCAGAAAAATCTAGCTTATCATCAAGTTCAATATGACTTCTACCCCAACTGCATTTGGGAGTTGGGAAATATGTTTGGGGAATTGAGTTGAATCCTTGAATAGGATACTTTAGGGCCTGAATTCAAGGTCAAGGAATTTAGACTGAATGCCTGTAAACTTTCACATTTTTATTCTTTCTCTCTCTACTCTAATTTCTATATCTTTGTCCCGGTTGAACGTCACATATGGAAGTCTCTCTCCTTATCTTTGTCTCTTAGAATATCTGACTTTTTTCAGGTCTCATTTAAAGAGCTACCTTCTGTCAAAGGTGATTTCTTATTCCTATAAATGTTTTACCTTCCAGATCTATATGCCTTTTATAATTATGTTAATAATGATAACTACTTTTTCTAGATAACTTTAAGGCTTGTAAAACACTTCACAAAAATATGTCACTTTATCCTCACAACAATCCTGGGAAGTAGGTATGGGGGAAGCTGTGGTTTCCCTCCCCCTCGTTGTCTCTCAGGCACTCTGGAATGCTATCTGACTGATGAAGGATTTTATTCTTCACAATTTAGGGGTTGGCGAAAGGGGTGAATGGCAGAGGGAATTGGATTGCCCTCTTCTCTATTTCTAGGGAGTCCATCACTCAGATGGGAAACTTTGGGTTTCTTGCTCCCAAACGTCTCCCCTCGCCACTTCTTCTGTTTCTATTTCTATTTCCATCCTTTTCTATAATTGTAAGTTAGACTGGAAAAGGTCTCTCAGCAAGGTTGAGTAATGGGAGAAGGAGCCTAAGAGATCACTCCCAAAATGGAGTTCCAAACTTAGCTGATGATTGAAGTCTTGCTGGGTGGGAAGCGATGGGATGCCTTTGACCAGAGAATCAGGGTATCAATGTCCCAAGAAAGATCCTCAGGAAGCCCTCAGGACTGGATCCAAGCTAGAATCTCTCAGTCCTCTGACAGAAGTTCTCCTTCTCCTCCTTCCTCCTCTGGAGAATACCCAGAATCCTCTCTGGTCTCTACTGTCAGTAACTGTCACCAACAGCCTTCTTCTGGCTCTTTTTGTCCCATCCCCCATCCTTAAAACTGGAGGTTTTCAAGAGGATCAGTTTTTTTCACCATGGTTATAGTGGATTTTTTTTATTCAGGTTTGAGTAGAACTAGAAGATTCCTAGGGACCTGTGATTCTGAGCTATCATATGGAGGTTGTAAACAATATTTTTGGTCACTGGCATTTTGGGATGAATTAGAAAAATGATTTTTATATCATTTTGGCTACACAGATTATGTAGCATCCCAAGTAAAGCCAAACTTCTCAATTCCTCTAACAGAGCTGAACAATGTAGCCCATTTCCAAATACTTCTAGATATGACATCTTAGCTCTCATCACTCTGCAGAAGGAAGGTACTGAAAACTGAGAGGAGGAGGGCCCAACGGGAAAGATCCCGAGTGCTCTTTGCAGAATCCAATTTTATCCTAGCCTTTCATGACAGACTCTGCTGCAAGGTTAGCAGAGGCTGAGCCAGGTACAGGATGGAAATTACAATTTCCCAAGTCCAAGGTCTCTGCCATGTTTTTTCTTCCTCTGGGAAAAGTAAGAAAGTATCATTTAAAGCAGTGGTTCCCAAACTTTTTTGGCCTACCACCCCCTTTCCAGAAAAAAATATTACTTAGCACCCCCTGGAAATTATGAAACTATTTATTGAATTCAGAATAGAATGCAATACAAAAAAAAAAGTGTGGCCATCACTGGCTTCCTAGATCCCTGTAGCACCCACCAGGGGGCAGTAGCACCCACTTTGGGAATCACTGATTTAAAGAGATGGCTCTTCTGTCTGAATGGGATGAAGAGCACCCTTTTTTAATTCCAGGCTAAAATACAGTAAGTAGCAAAGTTCAATGAAGGAGTAGAAAGTCCCCTTGAACTATAATTGTCCCTCTATTTCAGCATCTTCTAAATACATATGGGCTCAGTCGGCAGTGGCATATGATTCGATACTTAAAAAGATACTCTTTACAATGATTTCTTAAACTGTCAAGTGTTTGTGTGTGTGGTGTGCTTGAGTCATATCCAAAGAATATAAACTTTGTAGGTTTGAACTTGGGTTATTTGGTTCCTTAAATTCTAAGATTCTACGGTTCCCAGTAGTTGGTAAAGGTTCCCAGATCTTATGTTGGATTGGTAGACTCTTTTTTTTCCTCCTGTTCCTACTAATATCTTGGAAGAAACACTTCCCAAATAGAATTTTAAAATCCTGGTATTGGAAAACATTCCAGAAAATCTCTTAGTCCAAACCTGTCCTTTTACAGGGTAAGGAAAATAAGGCTAAAAAAGGAGAAATAACTTGTTCAAGGTACACAGGCAGTTAATGGCAGAGCTAGGTCTAGAGCTCAATTTCTACCTCTCAGTATATTATTATTTATTAATAATTTGATTCTGTTACTCAGTAGCTTTTTTTTTAGTTTTTCTAAGTTCTTTCTTATACATCACCTCATTTGATACTCATCACAATTTTGCAAGATAATCAGAATATATACTATTATTCCCATTCTATAGATAAGGAAACCAGGCCCAGACAGAGGAATATAACATGTCCAAGATCACATAGGCAGTAAAACAGGTAACAGAACTGAGACAAGAATACAAATCTTTGATTACAAGTCTTTCACTCTTTCTAACACAAAAGCTTCTACAGAAGTGGAGGAGATTGTTAGTGGATTTCTGGATATATAAGTGTGTGTATATATTTATGAGGATGTAATAATATAAAAACATGTGTATATGTATATTATATGTACATATATATGCACATACATACAAGTGCATGCATGTATGTATTTTGGCCTCAGAAATAAAAGGTAATTAATATAATTTTAATAAGGCTTTCAACATGGTATATAAAAGAACTAGTAAAAATATGAAAAGTATCTTAAAATTTAAAGGGAACACTGAGGTCATTTACTTTAATCTCTATAGATGAATAAACTAGGATGTAGAAAGTTAAGCAACTTGTTCAGTCATACAGGCAGTAAATAGCAGAACAAGAATGTAAACCCTAATACTATGCTCCAATTTCAATGCTTTCTACCATACCATGTTATTTCTCTCTATTGTTTCTCTTCATTTCTCTCTCACCTTCCATTCTTCTCTTTCTTTCTTTTTGTTTCTTCGTTCCTTCCTTTCTTCCTCAAACATTTCTTAAGTATCTATGTACAGCACATTGTGCTAGGTTCTTAGAGCAATACAAATTTCAGGTAAGATAATTCTTAGACTTTTAGGAATTTATAAGCAAGTAAGTGAGATATATTACACACATATAAAT
Organism: Gracilinanus agilis; assembly: GCF_016433145.1. Lineage (NCBI taxonomy): Eukaryota > Metazoa > Chordata > Mammalia > Didelphimorphia > Didelphidae > Gracilinanus > Gracilinanus agilis. The sequence continues at coordinate 418,375,030 of NC_058130.1, forward strand.
ATAATATGCCATCTCACATGAGGAAAGAATTAGAATCTGTAAATCAACATGCTGCATGAGTTTTTAAGGAAGAATACTATTATTGACCTAATGATCAGCTATCGTGGGTCCCCTTGGAATGGTCTCATGTGATTAGCATGATGGTCTCCAGAGACCAAGAAGAAGTTCATTAATAAGCTACAAAAACTATCAATTGTTTGACACTTCCTGAACTTTGAGCTTCATGGTTCAACCATTACATGGAGAATTAATCTTACTCTCAGTGGCAGAAAGGTCTAGTATGCATTGTTTCTGCTTGTAGAAACCTAGATTAAGCAGTATACTTGACATAATCCCAGGAAGTCCAGAAGGATCATATAACTTTCAAATTTCTCCACCTTCTAATTAAATATGAATTCAGAGTTTCATCTCTTTGGTTTAGTCTTTTCATTCCTATAATGTATCACTGACCTTTGATGGGGTCACACTTTAAGCAGTTTTCAGTAATTGATGTCTCATTTTACATGAAGAACTTGGAGATAATCTTTATAATGTCCCATAAGCTTCCCACACATCCATCACAGAACACATCTGTGCTCATAAACCTGTCCCTTCTCCTAGTTTCCTCTATCTATTGAGAATATCCCTCCAGAATTGACAACTGTGGCATGACTGGCTTTAACTGGCTAAAAATTCTATGAATTTAATATAAATACAATCCACTGATTGTATACATCCTTCCTGAAGTCAAAATGTCACCCAAGAAAGTCCATATGAAAGTTAAATTCTTTTATCAGTGTCGATTACAGCATGAAATATCTAACAATTTGTGTTCCTGGCTCAATCCGCAAATGCTTTTACTTTATAAAATACTATGACCTGCATGAGATTATCACTTAGAATCATCCATATAAATGAATTAAAAAGCATTATTTAAGCACTTAATATGGACTTGCAACTGTGCTAAGTGCTACGGATACAAATACAAATAAGCAATAAAGTTCTTGCCTCAAGAAACTTGCTGTAAGTTCAAACAGGAGAAGAGACAAATCTTATGGATGGAGGGTGGGGTGAGATTTGGGTGTAGGAGTCAGAGAAAAGGGTTGGAAAGGAGAAAAAAATTCATGTATCATAACCAGAAAGGGAGATCACTGAGAATTGTCATGGTGGTTATGAGACTAGGATCAGATAAAGAAAATTCACTATTCTGATCCCAGAATTCGCACAGGAAGAGGAAATTGTATTTTCAGGTAGAATGTCACACAGAAATAGTGAAATGAGGACTGTTGAAAGATTGCATCTTTCAAAGAGTTGGCAAGTAAATATTCCTAAGATACAAGTTTAGATCATGCTACCCTCTTGGTCACAAACCTCTCATGGCTTCCTCTTGTCTATAAATTTTAAATCCCTGGGTCAGTTATTTAAGTCCTTCAAAGTCAAGTTCCAATATAATTTTCCAGTCTTTTTATATTATAATTATTCACATAATTTTAAGCATTTTAAAAAGCATTTAAAGTGTACAAAAAACTGCTAAACATTGAGAATTTAAAAAACAGAAAAAACTGCCTTCTTTCAAAGAGCTCATATTGTAATGGCAGAGAGAAACTTGTACATTCAATTGTGCACACAGAAAAGATGGAAAGTGAACAAAGAAGGAGAAACTGGAAGAGGATTCCTGAGGAAAATGGTATTTGAGGAGAGTATTAAAGGAAGGTATGAAAGTTTAAAGGGGATATGAGGTGAGAAAACACTAATGCAGAATTCTAGAATTAGGAGATGGAATATCTTATGAGAGGAAGAGCAAGTAGACTAATCTAATTGGGTTATAGAATATGTGTTGGGGACTATAGTATTAGAAGACAGATAAGGTAGGAGTGGGTCAAATTGTTAAAGGCTTTAAATGTCAAATGAAAGACATTACAAGTGATCTTGAAGGTAGTAAAGAGTTACCCAAGTTTATGGAGTATGAAGGTGACAAAGTCAGACTCCCACTTTGGAAAACACATTTTTGTAGTAGAGGACAGAATGGAGTGGGGAAAGGCTTGAGGCAACTAGACTTAATAATTTACTGTAATAGTCAAAGAGAGAGATGATAAAGGACTATACTAGGGTAGTAGTTCTGGCAGTGGGGAGAAAAGTCTACATTTAGGTAATATCGTGAAGGTATAAGTGATAAAATTTGAAACTAGACTAGATATGTAGGATGAATGTGAATGAGGAGTTGAAAATGAGATTGGGTTTGCAAAATTGATTAAGTGGGAGGAATTGAAGTCTTTAAAAGGAATAGGAAGTGGAATATGTTTGGGCTGTATGAAATGATGAGCAGGTTGATTTTATGAAATAATGAGTGAAACAAGGAGAACCAATAGAACATTGCATGAATTTATTGTTTTAAAAAATAGATAATTAACTGGCTAGAGATGCTTCCTAGATGTGTGACCCTGGGGAAACTGTAGGGAAGAAGAAAGTAAGGAAACATACTGTACTGGCTATTATCTCTACCTACCCCAAGACTCTACCCAAATCTTCTCTCTTTTGTATAACACAAAGTGGGAAAGTTATCTAACTTCTAGTAACCTGATGGTTGAAAATCAAAGGTTACTATTGTCTGAATCTTTAAGACATAAGTTATGAGAATGGGGAAGAGCTGTGTCAACTTCCTTTACAGAGTAGAGGAGTAAAAGAAGGAATAATTCCACAGGGAATAACGTAACATTGAAGGGAAAAAATGGGACTGCCTGTGTGGGGAGCTTGTGTATGAGAGAGGGGAAAGAGGTATAGAGGAAGGGAGAGGGAGAGGGAGAGAGAGACAGACAGACAGACAGACAGACAGACAGACAGACAGAGACAGAGAGAGACAGAGACAGAGAGAGAGAAGGAGGAAAATAGAAACAGAAACAGAGTAAGGGATTAAAAAAGAACAGAAATGAAGATGAAAGAGAAAATAGAGATACCAGGAATATAGTTGGAAAAGAATGAACAGAAACAGGCAAAAGAGAGAATAGGAAAATGAAAGGGAAGTGTGGGGGGAAAGGGGGACTATAATATGATTCATGTGACTACAAGCCATTGGTAGGTTTTAGTAATAGAGCATAGGATCAAACTTTTGTAGCAAGGGTCATCTAAGTGACCTTTACCTAAAGAATATTTTTCCTTATCTTGCCCAGACTGGAAGTTCAGTAGTCTCTCACTAGCTCAAACCCATCACTGATTATCAAGGGAGCTTAGTTTTGTTACATCTATGACCCAAGTCAGTTTATCTATCTTTAGGCAAGTTAGCAAGCCACTCCTATTGGGGAAAGACATCTATTTATGACTGATTATATTTGTTCCAGAATTAATACTTATACCCAGTCATAACTATTGAGATGAAGAGATCCATCAGCCCCAGCTTCCCTAGTAGCAGGGATTAGAGATGTTGTGCCATGACATACAGCTAACTCTTTTCTTTTAGAAAGGGGGAAATCAATTCAGGCTCTAACAAGGAAAGACATTTGTTCAAAGCCACATAGCTTATAAGTAGTGGAGTCACTTTTGAATTCAAGTCCTCTGACTCCAAGTCTAGCATTTTTGTCAGTTACCAGGCTGGATGGGTTTCCTTCTGTCTGCTGACATTAAAGATATATGTACACATGCACATAATGAAAAAAATTACAACTTAAATCCCAATATCCTCTAAATAGACTTCCTTGAGTACTCTAGTTTCCCTACAATATTTACAATAAGATAAGGTGGTATTCTAGAAATAACTCTGGATGTGTATTCAAATCCTGACTTTCATTTTTTTACCTATCTGGCTTTTAGGAAAATGATTTCTCTCAGCCTAAGTTTGCTTACCTATGAAACAGGACTTATAGTTCTGTTTTTATCCTTAGAAAACCCTTCCTTACAGGATTGTTGTGAGGACCAAATGAAATCATGAAAAGAGCTTTGTAAAATTTAAAGTACTATATAAATGTCAGCTGTAATCATATAAGTGTCAGCAATTAGAAAATAGAAGAAAAAAGTGATTTACTCCCCTTTGCACAAATTTGCAAATCGCTGAACAAGTTTCGCTACTCCCTCTTCCACTCCTCCAAGGTCAAGTGACATCCAGAGTCTTAACAGCCAGTAAATGATACGAGTAGGAATTGAGCCCCATACTCCTGATGTGCAATTCATTGCTTTTTCTACTATTTAATACTACCCCGGTTGCTTTACACCAGATTTCTTTGGTCTTCTGTAAGATCTGCTTTGGGAAAATCAGCTGTAACTCATTTCTTGCCCCTTCTAGCCCTAAAAATCCACCTTACCAGCAATGCAATCATGCTTTACATCGTATAACTTTACTGATTTGGATGTATATTTTATAATTTTCCTCTCTGTAAGATGAAGTGGTAGCAGTACTTGCTAGTTGCTCTTCTTAGTGGGAGCATCATAGAATTTTCCCTAGTGTGATCACTTTGATGAGTATCACTGCTATTGTTATTCTAGTTCTAGCCCCTCCATTCACATAACCACTCAGGGGATTGGAAAGAATAATTTTTCCAGACTTCAACTTAATGGAAAGGCCAACTGGTTTTGGAAAGTAAATAAATGAAATTGAATCAAAGCTCAGACACTGTATTGTTGAGGAACAGCTGGTTAAGGTGCCTGGTGTGTTGCTCTGAAACTGATTGCAACTTGCCCCCACTTTTCCAGTCAGAGCCCCTTCCCACTCAACCTCCAACCCTAATGTTAGACCAGCTACATTTTATTCTCAGAGGAAATGTATCCCAAGTATAACTTCAAAACATGAGGAGAAAGGAAGACCATGAGCTCAGACAATATTGCCAAAGTCATTAAATATCATTATCTATGATGCTGTGCTCACTATTTAAATTCTCCTCTGAAGAAGCAATATGATGTGGAGGCAATCCTGAAGTCATTAAGGCTATACCAGAGAAGCACAAGATGCTGTTCCATCTTTCTTATCAGGCTAGATAGATTGAAGGATAGCTAGATGGTTCGGTGGATAAAATGCTAGACCTATGTAAAAGGGCTATAAAACAGTTGACGGGGGTTTTGCTAGACCCAGTCAGGCAGGATAATCTCTTCAAGGACAGAGAGCAAAAATGGCTACTATCTGTCTTAAGCCAGTAGGTAATCAATCTGACTGCACTTAACAAGGCAATGAGGATTATTAAAATTGTAAAAAGAATGGGGTAGGTGTATGGGCTGAGGGTTATTCCCTAACACTAATGAAAACTATCTTTTCCCACCTTTTGACCCTTCACATGGTTCCCCTTCTACCTATGAACTAATCTAGGCTAAGCCCAACAAAGGAAATAGTCTCTAGAGTATGCATAGAATTGAGGTGAAGTCAGATATCCAGTAAGACCAAGTCTACTCCCGTGAGGCTAATGCCTCCTCAAAGGCAAACTGAGCAGTTTGGTCAACTCCTAGGTGTTAAGGGAAATTTTGGGAAGAAAATAAGGTGACAGAGTAGACATGTAGAGTTACACAGAATGTGGTGCACCAGGAGAAGCAAGAGTAATCCTTAGAATCTTGGCTTAGAATCTTGGAGGTGAAACCTGGGAAACCAACTGCCAGAAGAGGAATCTTTAAGACATAAGTTAAGAGAATGGGGAAGCCATCAAGGAACTCCCTAAGAAAAAATCCCCAGGGTCAGATGGATTCACAGGTGAATTCTATCAAACATTTAAAGAACAATTAACCCTCAATACTCTAAACTATTTGACAAAATAAGCAAAGAAGGAGTCATATCAAATATGGTACTGATTCCCAAGCCAGGAAAACAAAAATCAGAGAAAGAAAACTATAGATCAGTACCCTTACTGAACATAGATGCAAAAAATAAAAAATTAAATAAAATACTAGCTCAAGTAAATTCTTTTTTTATGGGTAGGATTAATATATACAAATAAGTGTGTGATAATTAAAGGATAAACAGTACACTAATAGCAGGAAGAATCAGGTAGTGTTTAACAAAGGAACTTCTGATTGAGCTGAACCTTGAAAGAAAATAAGAATTCTAAAAGACAAAGTTGAGGGAAAAGTACATTATGAAAACTGGGGCAACCTGTGACAAAGACATAGTGGCAGGAGACCGAATGTGATGATTGAGAAATAGCTAGCTGCCCAATTTGGCTGAAACAGAATGCAGTGAATGCAAAGTCATGAGAAATAGGAGTTGGTACAGTAAGCAGACTAGAATTTTTTTTATAGCAACAAAAACTAGAATCAAAAAGTGCCTATAAATGGAAAAATGACTACACAAACTATATAGAAGATAAAAAGATAATATAGATATGGATTTTGATCTAGAAAGGACATCATTGGCTTTCTCCCTTATTTCACAGATGAGAAAACACTATTGTACTCTCATGAAAATGTGAAGAATTCAGAAAAAGTTGGGAAGATGTATTGATTAATATCGAATGAAGTAGCAGAAAAAAGAATATAATTTACATATAAAGCTCCCTTAGTACTTACTTGCCCAGCTCAAACCATCCCTGGCTGGTTGAGTCTCTAGAAGAGTGGCATTTCAGGGTTTAGAAGCAAGCTTATGGGTACTTATTCTCCTAACTACTAGTTTATAAGTCTCTACCAAAGTGTTTCCAATGAACTATTATCCAATAGGCTCAATATTTTAGCAAAGGCATTTACTCAATATGGCATATGTTGAAAAATAGCTACAGAGTGTTTCCCCATTGCCAAGGGCACATCCTTTCACAGATACATCCAGAATCTAGAATGTTAGATAGTATGCATGCTTTCCAGGTAAGACAATAAAGAGGCATACACATATAAAGAGCTCACCTAACCAGGGAAACATAATCACAGCTCTAGAATTACAGATCTTCAATGATCTTTTTCTCTCTTGAAATCCATCACAAAGTTCTGCTCAGCTTGAAGACTTTTTGCTAGGAACAACATCTGCTCTGGGCTCATCTTTGGGTGCGTTGTCTCAGATGAAGGGACTGAGTCATGTGAGCCACTTAGTGGTTATGACAACTGCAGTAACTGATAAATAGGTTGGGCAGGACACTCTATGTCTGGGTAGCTGCTGTTAAACAGTCTAGTCAAGACCTGCAGCTGTTGAATAGCTACTTCCAGGTTGGACTATGAAGAAGACTTGGTCATTAGGCTCTTTTTTTTCTTTTTAAGCAGGGTATGGTATCTCTCCTGAATGGGATAATTTACTGAACCACTGGGGTATTACTACTCCTTCTTCAATGGGACTATTACCTTGTCATTTTCAGAGGATATGCTTAGACAAGAACCCTCACCTTAAGATTTGCAAACGTGATATGTCCTTTCATTCCGGGTTAAGATGGCGGCAAAGTAAAAAGCAGCTGCTTAATCTCTCCGAACCCAAGCATATAGGACTCCTCAAGGAGACATAAAAACAAATCCAGATGAACAAAGGGACCCCACAACAGGGTGCAGCATTGATGGTGCATGGAATTGGGGCATTTCCACACTATAAAGGGGTGAAACAGCTCTCACTAAAATGTGAGTTGAGGAAGCCCCTCCCCCACCCCCACACCACGTACAGTTCCAAGGCCAGCGCACAAGAGTTAAAGCAGGTGTGGGGCACCCATTAAGTCATTGGCAGCTCCAGGGCCTGTTCCTGAGAGCAACAAGACTTAGGACCCCAAGAGGCTAAAGAAAGCAAATGGACTTTGACTACAGACCCTGAGCACTGGCTCGGGTGAAGGCATTGAATTAGGCATGGACAAGGATCTTGAGCACAGGCTTGGACCTCTAGTGGGGAACCTGTACAGACAGGAGCACAGCTGTGGAAGCAGCACCCTGAGACTGTTGAAGGAGTCTAGGGCAGAGGGGCAGATCAGGAGGACTACCAAGAGGCTTGACTCCGATAACAATGAGACCTAAGACCTCAGGAACCTAGAGAGCTCAGACACACCCTGAATATGAGGATAAAGCTGAGAAGGTGCTGGGCTAACAACAATGGCAAGCCAAAATCAGAAACCTCAGAAGAGGAAGATCATTAAGAAGAAATTTGTAACACTCGACAACTTTTACACGGGGAAAATCCAGACAACAAAGCAAACAGCAGAGGAGAACAAACAAGTAATCATATCCAAACCTTCCCAAAATAATGAAAATTGGTCACAAGCTATTGAAGATTCAAATCAGAGATGATGAGAAAGATGGAAGAGGTCTGGCAAGAAAATAACAGTTTAAAAGGCAGAATTTTGCAATTGGAAAGTGAGGCTCAGAAATCAAATGAACTGATAAGCAAATTGAACACCAGAGATGACCAGATTGAAAAGGAAAACCAGTTCCTTTGAACTAAAGGCTAGAATTGAGCAATTAGAAGCTAATGATATCTCAAGACAGCAAGAACAAATAAAACAAAGTCAAAAGACTGATAAAATAGAAGGAAACATGAAATATCTCAACAAGAAAGTGACAGACCAAGAAAAATGGTCTAGAAGAGACAATCTGAGAATCATTGGTCTTCCTGAAAAAGCAGAAATTAATAGAAATTTGGACTCCATACTAAAAGAAATTATTCAGCAAAATTGCCCTAAAGTTCTACAACAAGAGGGCAATATAGACATTGAAAGGATCCATAGGTCACCCTCTACACTAGACCCAGAAAAGACAACCCCCAGGAATATAATAGCCAAACTCAAGAGCTTCCAAGTAAAAGAAAAAAATTTTACAAGAAGCCAGAAAGAAAAAATTCAGATATCAAGGAGCACCAATCAGGACCACACAGGATCTGGCAGCCTCCACACTAAATGACCACAAGGCTTGTAATATGATATTCAGAAAGGCAAGAGAACTGGGTCTTCAATCACGGATCAACTACCCATCAAAACTGACTATATACTTCCAGGGGAAAGTATGGACATTCAACAAGATAGAAGATTTCCAAGTATATGCAAAGAAAAGACCAGGACTAAATGGAAAGTTTGATATCCAACCACAAAAATTGAGAGAAACATGAAAAGGTAAATAAAAAACAGAGGGGAAAGAAAGAAAACTCATAATTTTTAAATTTGCCTCTTTAAGGGCTTCAATAAGATCTAATTATCTATATTCCTATGTGGAGAAATGCTATGTATAATTCTCTGTAGTGAACTCTATTCACTAAATGGTCTAAGATGATAAGGGGAGTGGGAAAGAGGGGGATGAATAGAAGGGGACACAAAGAGAAACTTGAGTGAATAAGAAAAATAGGATATTCTATTACACACAAAAAGCACATGAGAAGGGGAGGGGACAAATACTATTATAAGAAGGAGAGGAAGAGAGCATTAAGAGGTAATATTTGAACCTTACTCTCAGTGTAATTAACCCAGAAAGGGAAGAGTAGCTATATTATCCATTGGGATATAAAACTCTAACCCTACTGAGAAAGTCAGAAGGGATAAACCAAGGGGAGCAGGGGAGTGGGGAGGTCAAAAAAGGGAGGGGAGAAGAAGGGGGAGGGAATTCATTAGGCCTTTAAAAATAAAAAGAGGGGAATAACAAGGGAGGGGTAGAAAGGGAAGTAAATCAAGGGAGGGGATAAGGGTTACCAGTTTAAAGCAAATCACTGGTTTAAAAGGAAATAGTATAAGAAGAAGAGATAGAACTAGGGGAGGATACAAAAATTTCAGTGAATGCACAACTGATAATTATAACTCTGAATGTGAACGGGATGAACTCGCTCATAAAACAGAAGCAAATAGCAGAGTGGATTAGAAACCAAAATCCTACCATATGTTGTCTACAAGAAACAAATATGAGGCTGGTGGACATACACAAGTTTAAGGTTAAGGGCTTGAGCAAATTCTTTTGGGCATCAAATGAGAAAAAGAAGGCAGAAGTGTCTATTATGATTTCTGACAAAGCCAAAGTAAAAATAGATATGATTTAAAAAGACAGGGAAGGTCATTATATCCTGATTAAAGGCAGTATAGACAATGAGGATATAACAGTGCTCAATATGTATGCACCAAGTGACATGGCATCCAAATTCATAAAGGAGAAACTGGCAGAGCTCAAGAAGGAAATATATAGTAAAACCATAATAGTGGGAGATCTAAATATTACTCTTTCAGATCTAGATAAATCAAACCAAAAGATAAATAAGAAAGAGTTAAGAGAGGTGAATGAAGTCCTAGGAAAAATTAGATTTAATTGATATGTGGAGAAAAATAAATAGGGACAAAAAGGAATACACCTTCTTTTCAGCTGCACATGGTACATTCACAGTTTGACCATGTAATAGGGCATAGAAACATTGCGAACAAATGCAAAAGAGCGGAAATAATTAATGTAACCTTCTCTGATCATAATGCAATAAAAATAATAATTAGTAAGGGAACCTGGACAGGAAAATCAAAAACTAATTGGAAATCAAACAATATGATACTCCAAAACCACTTAGTCAAAGAAGAAATCATAGAAATAATCAACAATTTCGTTGAAGAGAATGACAATGAAGAGACATCCTACCAAACTCTGTGGGATGCAGCCAAGGCAATATTCAGGGGGAAATTTATATCCTTGAGTGCATGTATTAACAAATTAGGGAGGGTGGAGATTAATGAATTCAGCATGCAACTTAAAAAAAACTAGAAAGCGAGCAAATTAAAAATCACCAGATGAAAACTAAATTAGAAATACTAAAAATCAAAGGAGAAATTAATAAAATCAAAAAGTAAAAGAACTATTGAATTAATAAATAAGACTAGAAGCTGTTATTTTGAAAAAAAATCAGATAAAATAGACACAGTACTAGTCAATCTAATAAAAAAAGGAAAGAAGAAAACCAAATTGACAGTATCAAAGATGAAAAGGGAGACATCACCTCTAATGAAGGGGAAATTAAGGCAATCATTAAAAACTCTTTTGCCCAATTATATGACAATAAATATAACAATTTAGGAGATATGGATGAATATTTACAAAAATATAAATTGCCTAGATTAACAGCAGAAGAAATAGAATACCTAAATAATCTCATATCAGTAAAAGAAATTGAACAAGCCATCAAAGAACTCCCAAAGAAAAAATCACCAGGGCCTGATGGATTCATAAGTGAATTCTATCAGACATTCTAAGAGCAACTAATCCCAATACTAAACAAATTATTTGATATGATAAGCAAAGAAGGAGTCCTACCAAATTCCTTTTATGACACAAATATGGTACTGATTCCAAAGTCAGGTAGATCAAATACAGAGAAAGAAAACTACAGACCAATCTCCCTAATGACATAGATGCAAAAATCTTAAATAGAATACTAGCAAAGAGACTCCAACAAGTAATCAAGAAGATCATCCACCATGATCAGGTGGGATTTATACCAGGAATGCAAGGATGGTTCAACATTAGGAAAACCATCCACATAATTGACCGTATCAACAGTCTAACAAACAAAAATCACATGATTATCTCAATAGATGCTGAAAAAGCCTTTGACAAAATACAGCACCCATTCCTATTGAAAACACTGAAAAGTATAGGAATAGAAGGACCTTTCCTAAAAATAATAAACAGTATATAACTAAAACCATCAACAAACATCATATGCAATGGGGATAAATTAGAAGCCTTCCCTATAAGATCAGGAGTGAAACAAGGATGCCCATTATCACCTCTATTATTCAACATAGTACTAGAAATACTAGCAATAGCAATTAGAGAAGAAAAAGAAATTGAAGGTATCAAAATAGGCAATGAGGAGACTAAGCTATCACTCTTTGCAGAAGATATGATGGTATACTTAAAAAATCCTAGAGAATCAACTAAGAAGCTGGTAGAAATAATCAACAACTTTAGCAAAGTTGCAGGATACAAAATAAATGCACATAAAACATCAACACTTCTATATATTTCCAACACAACAGAGCAGCAAGAGGTAGAAAGAGAAACACCATTTAAAATCACCTTAGACAATATAAAATTCTTAGGAATCTACCTACCAAAACAAACACAGTAATTATATGAAAACAACTACAAAACACTTTCCAAACAAATAAAACTAGATCTAAACAATTGGAAAAACATTGATTGCTCATGGGTAGGATGAGCTAACATAATAAAAATGACCATTCTACCCAAATTAATTTACCTATTTAGCGCCATACCTATCAAACTACCAAAAACTTCTTTACTGAATTAGGAAAAACTATAACAAATTTCATTTGGAATAACAAAAGGTCAAGAATATCAAGGGAAATAATGAAAAAAAACATGAAGGAAGGGGGCCTAGCAGTACCAGATATTAAACTATACAATAAAGCAGCAGTCATCAAAACAATATGGTACTGGCTAAGAGACAGAAGGGAGGATCAGTGGAATAGACTTGGGGTAAATGACGTCAGCAAGATAGTGTATGATAAACCCAAAGAGCCCAACTTTTGGGACATGAATCCACTATTTGACAAAAACTGCCGGGAAATTTGGAAAACAATATGGGAGAGATTAAGTTTAGATCAACATTTTACACCCTACACCAAGATAAATTCAGAATGGGTAAATGACTTGAATATAAAGAGGGAAACTATAAATAAGTTAAGTGAACACAGAATAGTATACTTGTTAGATCTCTGGGAAAGGAAAGATTTTAAAACCAAGCAAGAGTTAGAGAAAATTACAAAATGTAAATTAAATGTTTTTGATTATATTAAACTAAAAAGTTTTTGTACAAACAAAAACAATGTAGTCAAAATCAGAAGGGAAACAACAATTTGCAAAAAAATATTTATAACAAAAACTCTGACAGGGGTCTAATTACTCAAATATACAAGGAGTTAAATCAATTATATAAAAAATCAAGCCATTCCCCAATTGATAAATGGGCAAGACACATGAATAGGCAATTTTCAGGTAAAGAAATCAAAAGTATCAATAAGCACATGAGAAAGTGTTCTAAATCTCTAATAATTAGAGAAATGCAAATCCAAACAACTCTGAGGTGTCACCTCACACCTAGCAGATTGGCTAAAATGAGAGAAGGGGAGAGTGATGAATGCTGGAGGGGATGTGGCAAAATCGGGACATTAATGCATTGCTGGTGGAGTTGTGAACTGAGCCAACCATTCTGGCTGGCAATTTGGAACTATGCTCAAAGGGCTATAAAAAAAATGCCTGCCCTTTGATCCAGCCATACCATTGTTGGGTTTGTACCCCAAAGAGATCATAGATAAACAGACTTGTACAAAAATATTTATAGCTGCGCTTTTTGTGGTGGCAAAAAACTGGAAAAGGAGGGTATGTCCTTCAATTGGGGAATGGCTGAACAAACTGTGGTATATGCGGGTGATGGAATACTATTGTGCTCAAAGGAATAATAAACTAGAGGAATTCCAGGTCAACTGGAAAGACCTCCAGGAATTGATGCAGAGTGAAAGGAGCAGAGCCAGAAGAACACTGTACACAGAGACTGATATACTATGGTAAAATCCAATTCAATGGACTTCTGTACCAGCAGCAATGCAATGACACAGGACAATTCTGAGGGATTTATGGTAAAGAACGCTACCCACATTCAGAGGAAGGACTGCAGGAGAGGAAACATAGGAGAAAAACAACTGCTTGAACGCATGGGTTGAGGTGGACATGATAGGGGATGTAGACCCGAAACCACCACACCAATGCAACTATCAACAATTTGGAAATAGGTCTTGATCAGTGACACTTGTTAAAGCCATTGGAAATGTGCATTGGACATGGGTGGGGGGATTGTAGGGGGTGAAGGGGAAAGTAGGAGCATGAATCATGTAACCATGTTAAAAAGGAATGTTAATAAATGTTTAAAAAAACAAACAAAAAAAAAGATTGGCAAACATGTATTCCCTTTGACTTCCTTAAACCCTGTGAGATTGTTTGTTACCTCTAGAGAGTAAATGAGAAAAAGTATGCCTCTCAAAAGCTGGTTCCCCCAGTAAGCAGCTGCCAGTTGCTTTAGGGTAATTAACTTAATTTTGGTCATTTTTATCTCCCACATTCCTTTGGAAATTTTATATAGATGAGAAACTAAGGAAAAAGATATGAAAACAGACTCTGCTTTGGAGACAAGTTCCTCAACTTGCTTGTCTCTTCATATGCAACCATGGGATTCAAAGCTCTGGCCCTCCATAGAGTATGTTATATCAATGATATATCTGTAGTGTATTCTTTTTACATTTCAGTTTCTCTGGGAAAACCTACTTACATAGGCAATGACTATAATTGTTATGTAGCAATGGATGTATGGAATCCCTGCAAAGATATAGGGACAGCCTCACCCAGAATTCTAGGGGACCCCAACTGGAGAACTTTGGGTGAGGGGGCAGTTGAGAAGAGTTGGCAGTTGCTTTGTGGGGGTTGAAGTGAGCAAACTGACTGCTTACTGCTCCAGACTTGGGGGTTCACCTGAATGGCCATTGTGGCATAAGCCAGCGTGGTTTCTATTCAGGGGTTAGCCTGTTTGTTAGAATAAATCCTTATCAATATTAATATAATAATTATTTAGTGATTTAGTGAATTAGATATATAAATTATTTAACAAGAGAGTCAGTTCAGTTATGTGTTTTCACCCCCTCCTGTGGGGGGAAGGGCAGCTTCAACCTAATAGTTCAGGGTCACCTTTCCTTATTCAAATACCTTCATTAATTCCTCTAATTTACCTTTTTACATCTTAATATAACCTTTACCTTTAAATCTGTGCCTGGAAATTATTTGGGGGAATATTCACAACTCAAGTCTGGTCATCTAGTTTGATTCCTGTCAGCTGCCAGTTTTAAGAAGATCATTTATCCCAGTCCTCAACAGATAGCTAGCTTCTATATATTCCTCTATCAGACCTGTGAGGAATATAAATTAAAGAAAGGGAACGTTATTGGGGTTCAGCCATAATAGAAACTTACCAGAAGAATCTTAGCCAGTCTCCATTTCCAACTGAAACAGCAACTGCTAGGGGGGAGGGGTTTGAGATCTAGGAGTGTCTAACCCCCTCCTTTCTCACTGAAGCCTCTCAATCAGTAATTATGACTTGAAGGTCTACTGGCCCTGACACATTTATCTGCTTCTCCAAAATATCTGTTATTATCATCATAACATAATACATAAAAGAAAATGATATTTAAAGAAAATAGAATTTTAGATTTATAATTTTTAATGGCATTAGAACTTTAATCAATTCAATGATCATTCTTGACTTCAGAAAATTTATTGTAAAATATAATTGCCTGGCCTTGGCAGAGAAATGGTATACTACAGGTTCAGAATAAGGCATGTATTGTGAGATAGAGTATATGTGTGTGTGTGTATATTTTTATCATCCTGCTAGTTCAACCTTAATACTTAATTAACTAACTAATCTTCCTCACAACATGTATATGTGTATGTGTCTGTGTCTGTGTGTCTGTTTGTATGTGTGTTGTTTAACTATAGCCCTTTATTAAAAAGTAAATATCTCTGGGGTTCAGAAATTGAAAAATAATACTTATATATTTTAAAAACATAAATGAAACATTTAATTTTTAAAAACAATTTTAAAATACTATGGAGTAAAGTTACCAAGGACCTTAAATGATTTTATTTTGTTAGAAACGATAGTGAGCTACTGAAGTTTGGCTTTGTTTTCAGGAACAAATGTCATCTCTCTTACATATACTAGCCTTTCAATATCTTTAAATAGTTGTCAAGACACCACCATCTTGCTTTTCCCACCACTTCCTTCTTTTCTATAGCCTAAACACCCTCAGTTCATCATATGGCATGATCTTAAGACCTTTTATCATCCTGATGGACCTCTTCTGTTCTCCAACTTATCAATATCCTTCCTAAAATGTGTAAACTAAAACACAATATAAAACATCAAATTGACTAATGTGGAACACAACAATGTTGTTGCCCTGTATCTGTGATGGCGAACCTATGGTACATGTGCCAAAGAAGGCATGCAGAGACCTCTCTGTGAGCATACTCCCATCACCTGCCAGAGTTCATTACTAGAAAAGCAGAGGTACTTCAGCCTTCCACTGTGTCTGAGGACATTCTTTCACTTCACCTACCCCTCTGCCCAGCAGCCCAATGGGAGCATTTCCTCCCTTGTCTGAGATAAGGTGGGCAGGTACCAAGTGGCAGAGTTGGAGGGTAATACAGAGCCAGCACTCAGGCCACTCCCCTCCCTAACCTAACCCTAAATTCATTTCTAACTCTAACCCTATATTTGTTTCTAACCCTAAATTTGTATCCATCCCTAACCCTAACTCTGTAAGCATCTTTTCACTTGACCTTTGCCTCTGCCCAGCAGTCCAATGGTAAGGCTGGGGGGGTTGAGGTAAGGGGAGTGTAGGGTGGTGGTGCTGCACTCAGTCTGGGGGCAGGCATGGCACACAGTTTCTAGAAGTTTCACCATCAATGCCCAAGATCTCCATCTCTCTACAGACTAAAATCACATTTTTTTTACTTCTTTACCATACTATTAACTAATATTGTATTTATAACCTATTTAAATAACCTGAACACTTTTTAAAAGAGCTGCCATATCATCCTGCCACATTTGGGAGGTACTCTCCCTTCTACTCTTTGATTTTTTTTTAATTTTCAATTTCTTCTAAGTCTCTACTGAGGTAGCTATCCTTTAAGATTTTCCTGATGTGTGGGTTGTCAACCCTTGTTCTCTCCTTAAATTACCTTGAATTTATTAAATCTCTTAAAATTTATATACCTTTCCCCACACCATCCACTATGATATAAGCAGCTTGAAGGCAGGAATTATTTTGCATTTGTTCTTTTTATTTCCAGTACCCAGTACAATATGTTTTATGTATATGTGGTAAATAAGTGATATTAAATTGACTCAAACCAGTTTGAAAACAGGTAACTATAGCATCATTTGTGACATCTCTCTTCATCTTGCTGCTGAGAATGGTTGAGAGATTTTTTCAAACACTTTGTTAAAATCAAGATGAACAATATGGCAGTCCTCTGATCTGCCAGTCTAATAACCTTGTCAAGAAAGGAAATGAAGTTAGACTCACACGACCTAACCTTGATGAAGTTGCATGTTTTTTGTGAAAATTGCTTCCTCTCCTGGATGTTTGCTAAGTATCTATTTCAAAACATGTTTTAGAATTTTTCCAGGATTAGAAGCCAAGTTCACTGGCGTAAGGTTTGCTCTACTTCAGACTTTATAGTGGTTCTCTCATGCTCTAGAATCTTTCAAAAATCACTGACAAGTCTCAGCAATCAAATCCATCCCTTTTTTCAGTAACCTGGGACATAGTCATCTAAATTTGAATTTGTCAAAACCAGCTGACAATAGATCTGGATTTGTCAGAAATAGTTAGGTCCTCTCTTCCTTTCTCTGTATTTATCATTGGTATTGAATCTTTATTAGTTTTTTTGTTCTGTCTTTTCCAGTACAAAGACCAGTTTTTGTTCTGGGAAAATAAGTAAGAAAAATGTTGATTTGCCACCTCCCCTTTGCAAATTATTTTCCTTTCATACATTCCACATGATAGTCCTAATACTGCATTGAATTTCCTGTTTTCTCCAAAATAGCTTTTAAAATCTGTTTTTATGAATTTAGAAATTTGGACAGCACAAATCCAATGTGAGTTTTTGTGTTCCTGATATTATTCTTAAAAAAAAAAACAGCCCTTACCTTATATCTTAGAATCAATACTGTGTATTGGTTCCAAGGCAGAAGAGTGGTATGTATATATAGTTTTCTTGGTTGTGTTTACTTCATTTTTCATCTCTTCATATTATCCCTTTTATTCTTCTCTGTATTCATCATTTTTACAGCACAATAATATTACTCCATTGAGTTCATGTACTATAATTTGTTGAGCAATGCATCTATTTGGACATTTGACTTTGTTTCTAATTTTTTGCTGCCATAATAGGTTTGTTGGTAAGTATTTTGGTGAATATGAGACATTCTTTTCTTTTTGTTATTGATATCTTTGAATTCATGTCTGGCAGTATAATCTTTAACTCAAAGGATCTGATCATTTTAGTTTCTCTAGTCTAGTGATGAAAACTTTTTAAGAGGGGGACAAAGGAAAGGAAATGCTCATCTATCAGTATGTTTCTAAGGCAACTCTTTCCAAATTTCATTCTATTGTATCCTACTCATTGTATTCATGAGATTAGGAATAATGTCAGGTGGCCAGATAGAACATTTCAGGGGAACGCATCTGGCCCACAGGCTGTAGTTTGCTCATCACTGCTCAAGTCCCATAATTACAAATGGCTTCAAGAATGGTGGGAATGATTCACAGATCTATCAATGATGTATTAGTGTGGCTTCCTTTACATTTTGAATAATGAATTCATCGTTAAAATAATCCAATAAATTATTTCTTGTTCTACTTTTGACAAAGAGAGCTTCAGTTGATGGAATGATAACTTTCAAATCAAGAGATCTTGAATTCAAATTCTTCCTCAGATACTTGCAAACATCTGACTCTGGTAAGCCACTTTCCTTACCTAACCTCATCTGTAAAACTGGGATGACATTAGTATCTGGTACATCAGAAGATTGTGATGAGAACCAAATGAAATAATCAGTAAGATAGTTCTTTTCAAATTTTAAAGTTCTATACAAATGTGAGTGATGATAATGGTGGTGGTGATGGTGGCAACCAAATAACTGGAATAACAACTTCTCATATCATGCTTCTGTCTCAGACTTGTGATTCATTTTATGAATTATTCATTAATTTCTCCTTGTGTCCAAGTGGTCTACAATACATTGAGATGAAGCTCTCACTTCTATTTTTTACCTTCATTAATCAATATCTACATCTCATCTTTCATTTTTCTGAAATCTGTTTTCTCAATAACCATATCTACCATCTTAATCAAACTACGTGTATGTCTTATCAATATACTGTGTATTTTCACATCTTTTCATGGTCCTCACACTATTGCCTATTTTCTTCCTTTTTAATAATACATCATTTGAAGTTGTTTTGCACTCATTTTCCTCATCCCACTAGGTTTAAATCATACCTATGAAGTCACTTTTGCCTTCTTTATTCTTTATTCAGAATCTCTTGTTCACCTTGAATATTATCCATTTTTTCATCCATTTGTGAATTCAGTTATATGAATACAAGACTTATTCTTGATTCCTTTCTTAAATTTTGTCTCCAATAAATTTCTTGGCCTTTCAAATGTTTTTCTTTTATTGTATCTCTGTTCTGAAGTATCTATCTCAATGCATACATGGACCACTTTCTCACTTTCCATTTCTTTTTTTAGTTTAAATTCTTTTCATAAGAGTTTTTAAGTTTTTAGCAATACATATATACATATCTTTTATGTGTATATGTATACATAAATGTACACATACATTACATAGGTTTGTGTGTTGGTATGCATGTGTGTGTGGCCAAGAGTCTGTTATTCTTATATTTAAACTCTTCCCTAGAAATCCAAATTCCATATCGGACTTCTCATTTTGTTATTCAGTTGCTTACTTCCAACAAGCTGCCTTTCTCTTATAAAACACTTTTTTGGACATTAGTTATGGAAGTACCCCTTGTGCCTTTACAATCTGCAGTTTCTTCCCCAAGACCTCTTAATTCTATAGTTTGTTGAACTATCACCATATTAGCCATGCAACTGAAGAATTTGCCAACTTAGAAATGTGTTATGAATGAATGATATAAATGTAGATTCCTTTTGTAGATATACCCTTTAATTACTTTCAATTAGTTTAGTGGAAATTCAATCTAAGTTTACATACTTAATACAACTAACCACTTTCAAGATGATCACCAAACAACTGATTGATTATCCAGATAATGAACCTGTCGTAGTTAAGAATCATTATCTAAAAACCCAGTGGATTTATGGAAAAGAATGCTCTCCGCATTCAGAGAAAGAACTACAGTAGTGGAAACTGCTTGAACACATAGGTTGATGCGGACATGATTGGGAATGTAGACTTGAAAGGATCACATCGATGCAACTATCAATAATATGGAAATAAGTCTTGATCAATGACACATGTTAAAACCAATGGAAATTCATGTCAGCTATGGGGGGGGGCTGGTGAAGGGGAAAGTAAAAACATGAATCATATAACCATGGAAAATTTTTCTAAAAAATAAAATATTAAAAAAATAAAATAAAAACCTAGTGGAATTGCATGTTGGCTATGGGAGGGGGTTAGGAGGAGGGTAGGTAAAAATATGAATCATGTAATTGTGGAAAATTTTTCTTAATTAATCAATAAAAAATTTAAAAAACCTAAAAATAAGCATTGTCCAGTCATACCTGGAAGGTACGCTAGAGAATGTCTAATTTAAACTCATAGGTATGTAGGAAACAGAAACCCAAGGTTACACCTATCTGATAACCCCCTTCCTACACTAGAAGACTAAAGCAAAACTTTTGTAAGAGGCTAGCCATACATTTATTGAACATTTATTATATTCAAGAGAAAAGCATAAGATATTATTCTTAAACTCAAAGAGTTTATGATTTGATTGGAGAAATAAGGTACAGGTATATGAAAACATAAATGTCATAAGGCAGCATATAAGTGCTGATTGAGTGATTAAAAACTAAGTCATCAGGAGAGAGATTAATTCAGACTGCTACAAAGGAAGGCTTTGTGAATAAAATAGACTTTGAACTAGTCCTTGAAGGATGATGGATAAACTTTGGATTGATGGTTAGCTAGGAGTGACTATGAATATTTCAGGTCAAGAAAATATGCTCTCTGTGACCTTGAACAAGTCCCTGAACCTGAGTTACCTAGCCATTAACACTTTTATGCCTTGGCACTAATACCTCCTATCAATTCTAAGGCAGAAGGTAAGGATTTTTTAAAAAGAGTAAAAAAGAAAATGTCCTGAACAAAGGCATGGAGGTAGGAAAATACAAAGAATGTTCAAGGATCAGTGTTATTGGGAACAGATGATGCATGGAGGGCTGTATGACATCAAATTAAGCATTTGGCAATCAAATCCATGTCTCCATGCTTGGCTATTATGTATCTCAGAAGGAAACAAATGACTTGATGGGAAAGTGATATGATCGGCTAGCTGTATAAAGGTACACACTAGGAAAGAGGTGCTGACTTCATGCATATGACTTACTGCTGGGCATTTTTGATGCAGCCGTATTGCTATATGGGGATCTAGGGGGAGGGGAAATTAATAAGTGGAATCTAGAAGCTAGTTAATCACCAGGGGAAAAAATAATGGAACTAGTGGCCATCTTCATGCCAAGCAATTGCAGAGCTGCAGGGTTTTGGCACAGGTTTGCCCTAGTGGTACATAAATAGCCATCAGCTTCCACGGCTAATAAGCAAGCTGAGCAAATGACAGGCATTACCTAATGAAAATGACAACTGTCAGTTTGTGACTTAAAAGCTTTGGCTCCAATTTCTCATGGAGTTGATGCTTTGATCCTGGTGGAATTTGAGGAGTTGTGTTGGGGAGACTCAGACCTGATGGCTGCCAAGCGTTTCTTTTAAAATCCTTTTGCTTCCTCCTTTGATTCGTGCCTTTCTTTCCACATTGCATTACTGGTTCAAAGATTGGTTTCTATGTCTTGCTTGAGGGTGGGTGGTGGTAAAAGAAAGAATTCAGTATTCTTTATTGAACGGTTTGGCCCCTAACACAGGCATCAACATCTTGGCAGGAAAAAAAAAAAAGAAAAAGAAAGTAAAGGCTTCAAAATTGACTCATTGGGTCAATATTTATATGAAGAATGTAGTTATTTTGACCAATCACCACACTCACCTTCTGAGTTTTGTTCATCACCCAAATGCAAAAGCACAACATGTGCCCATCGATCAGGGCTTCTACATACTCCATGTTGCCTCTGGTTTTGACCTAATTGGCACTTAAATAGATTTGGACTCAGATGGCTGCTTCCCACAACAGAGTTCTCCCTGTAGCCCTACTCAAGTACTCAGAATGAACTCAGTCAGCTAACCCGGGTTTAAATAGTGACAGCACAAATAGTTCACTTGTCTCCTTTAATTAAAATTCAGCTCATGTGGTCTGAATATTTCTCTTCCACACCCCCTGACTTCAGTCATATATGTTTCGTCCCAACCCCTATCCTTTCTCTAGCTATAGGACTCAGAGTAGGAAGAGGTCTTAGAAGTTCCCTGGTATTATCCATAGCCCAATGGTTTAATTCCCTCTACCAAAAACTCTTTGCTTAAAGTCTATTGCTTACATTTGTTTGATGTTGTATATCTTTTGAAGCCACTCAGCTTCCCCATCAAAATATGTACATGTCAAGTTATATGACAGATATCATTGTTTCATTTTATGGATTAAAAAAATAAACATTAAGGTTCTAAAAGTAGATTATACTAAAATTAAATAGTAGGCTAGTGACAGATCTTGGACCAGGACTCAAATGTTTGACTCCTATGACAGTGGTGTGTCCACATTCTAAGATTGTTACTGATCCTTGTGCTTTCTTTAAAACAGAAATATACTCCAACCATCTCTCCTTCCACTGTAGCTTCACCCAACTACAACACGCTAGACCTTTCAAGCAAAATATTAAAGAATTGTAGATTTTTAGAATTGAAAAACGATAATGAGAATGATCCCCTCGAATATCCCTTTGACAATAATTCCAGGCAAACATCTAAGTGTGTAAGTTGCATAGGTAGTACTAGTCTGCTTAGTTAAGGATATTTCTTCATCACAGTTGCTCATACCAATGAAATCACAGGCTCAGTTCAAAATATAATAAAATGTTGACAGTGATGAAAATGATGATGAAAGGTTACCTTGGAGAATGGACAGGGAGTCGGTCTTAGAATCTGGTTTCAAGTCCATCTCTATTACATGCTAACATGTGAGACCCTTGGGTTACCTAACTTCAGGACCTTAAGCAACATGCCAAGATGACCAGTTACAGAGCTTGTATTAATTTGCACTGCTAGAGGGAGGTTCCTCATGAGAATTGCTCTGTAACAATGGAATCAAAGGCCTGGACCAAAATGGTAATGACCATCATAAATCATATTTATGTAATGTTTTATAGCTTGTAATATGCTTACCTTAGCTTATCAAAAAAGGTCTTAACCAAATGTTAGACTCAGAGTCAGGAAGATATGGGTTCAAATCTGATCTCATATGTACTTGCTGTGTGATCCTGGACAAGTCATTTTACATGCTGTCCACCTCGATTTCCTCATCTGTAAAATAGAGAAAACAATAACACTTTCCTCACATGGTTGATATGGGAATCAATGGGCTTGATACTCATTAAGTTTTTAAAATGTCATTATTACCTAGTTGTCCTCTTAGTCTTACAGAGAAATGAACTGAGGGCTCAGAGAGGTTAATTGTTTTATCCAAGTTGCCCAGAAAAACAATAGTCAGGACAGGAACCACAGAAACTAACAGTGGCTCTGATTCCATTGTTAATCCTGTAATACCACACTGTTGTTCATCAGTTAAAGAAAGGAGAGAAAATGAAGAGTAGCAGGTTTGTGATCTTGAAGAATTTAGACTCTTGAGGATGACTCAAGAGTATTGTTTCATCAAAGTCAACTAAGCAGTGGAGCTAGTTGATTCTTCCACTTTAGGTTCTTCAGCAATCTTCCATATTAGTAGAAATGTGGAATTGACCAAACTGAATAAAGTCAAATAAAATAGGCTTTTGGCTTTTTAAGGAAAAGTCATTTCCAGAACTTGAAGCCCCCATGGTTGTCATGTAGGAATGTGTGGAGTGTATGCAGTCATCCATTGAGGCCACTGGCTAACAACAGCTGACTTTCCAGGAGTGGTATCTGCATCTACCCTGAGGGGGGCCGGAGCCCACAGACAGCTGGGCCATCTGTTCAGATAATACCACATTACTCTCTAAACTCCATAATGAAGGCTCCTGAGTAATCTTTCATCAGAATGACTTCACGGCATTAAAAATGCATTTCAATACAGAGCTTGTTTAAATATTTAACCCTCTTCGGCTTTGAGAGATTGATTCGGAGCTGCAGTGTTTATATGGGCAGGAAACATTGATTTTCATATGCATGCGTGCATTAATTCATGAAGACTTGGGCACACACCAAAGGTTTTGATAAATGGATCTTTAAATCTCGGACTTTAATGGAGAATATTGGTTTGCAGCCCAGATACCCTCTCTTTGCCAATATTCAAATATTTTCAATTCTCATTCCCCAGTAGAGAAGAGAGCTGGGTATTTAGAGGTGAGTTATTTAGGATAAGTTGAATGTTGGAATATATATCCCAACATTCAACTTATCTATCTATATCTCTTTGTATGTTGAGTCTTGATTGTAATTAAGTAATATTTTTTAAATACAATGTTCTATCTCTTTTCAGCAGCTTGTCATTTCTGAATACCTTATCAATAAACTCTGAAAACTTCACTCTATATTCAGGACATACAAACCCTGAAGAAAAAAAGCCTAGTTGCCATTTTCAGCACCTGGTGACATTACTCAAACATTGTCCAATATGACAGACTTGCCTTCCCACCCCCACCAACTCCCTCCCACATTATTACACTATCTCAGCTAAGTTCTTTCTAATTTGCAAATTTCCAAAGACTTGCTATAAAAGAAAAAGGTGATGTCTCCACCCAAAAAGCCTAGGACATAGGGCCAGGAGTGGATAATCAGCTTTTATTTTCTAGAAAACAGGTGAGAAAGATAAAATCAGGGTATATTCTGTAAGAAATAAAAGGTCATGATTTCATAAGAAATTAGAAAGAATTCCCTCATGCCTACCTCTGTCTTTTAAATAAAATTTTTTTCCATATTACATGTTATACAATTTTCAAGTCAATTTCTGACATTTTGTGATCCATGTTCTCTTCCTCTCTACCTCTAACCCCCTCCCCCAAAAGGCAGGTAATATAATATAGGTTGTATATATGTTATCACATAATACATACATCCATGTATTCATCATGTTATGAAAGAAGACATATGTTGCTTACCCTAGAGAAAAAGTTCACAGAGGAAATAAAGCATAGAATGGTATGTATAAATTCAAACCTTTATCAATTCCTTCTTGTACTTGTAAAAACTCTTTTTTTAAAATCATGAATCCCTTGGAGTTGTCTTGGATCTTTGCCGTGATAATAATAGTTATCATTCACAGTTGATCATCATACATCATTATCATTCCCAACTCCTTACAAAGCTTTCCTTTCTTAAGGATAGAATTAGGACTTTCTGGTTTACTGTCCACTCTTCAACTTCATCTTTCCTTGGTTTCAACTCTAAAGTACAAGTTGTCCCATCCCCAAGTATCCAATGGGATCTATGCCCTGTCACCTGCTTTTCAGCTTCCTTTTATGTGTTGTCTTCTCCATTCAACTCTACATTCCATGAAATCAGGGACTATCTTTCTTTTTCATACTTGCATCCCCAGGCTTAGCACAGTGACTGGCACATAGTACATGTTTTATTTATTAACTGACTATTCAACCCATCCTCTTGGTAATGGGAGATCTCTAAATCCCAGATCTTACCAAGACATTCCATTACTTAAGAAGTTTCTGTGGCTTCCTATTGTTTTCAAAATAAACACAGACTCATATATTTGCCCTTGAAAGCTTTTCGCACTATGCCTCTAACCTCCCTTTCTAGATATAGGTCCCATGCCCCTCCTACACTGTTCATTCTAACTAAACACATTTGCTTTGCTGTTCCTCATATGTAGAATTCTGACTCTTTCTTCAGTATACCTTCATAGCTGGAATGCTCTCTTTTCTTAATTTGCTATTTAGAATCTCAAACTCCTTCCAAGCCTTACTTTAGGTTACACCTCTCACCTGAGAGCACCTTGTATCCTTTGTATCCCCAGTGCCTAGAATAGTGCCTAGCACCAAGTAAAGTTGTTTCAAGATGTTTGTTGAAATTATTTGCCTTAGGGATGCTACTAATTAGTTAGACTAGATGAACTTCATGGTCCCTTTCTGTTGTAATTACCTCATGATGATTAGATCATGTGAAAGGATTTTGCTTTCTGCCTTGTTCACTTTCCTCTGAAAAAATGGAGATACAGAATTTTCAAGTACAAAATCCTAGTTATCTGGAGTCCTTGTCTCTGGCAATTTTGAGTATCCCACCACTCTTCCTCTTTTTCCTTTGCTTCTTAGTTCACTCAGCCCATAAAACCCTCTTCCTCTTTTTCTTTTTTTCTTCTTCCTTTCTTTTTGTTTTCAGACCTACTGTTGAAGCTCTTCTGATCATTGGAGAGTAGCATATTTAGGCAATGAACGCAATATCCAAATCTTAAAGGCTGTGATTAGCTAGCCATCTGAGGAGCAGGTAGGTGGCTAACTGGATAGAGATTCAGGCCTGCCTCAAGATGGCAAGTCCTGGGTTCAAATCTGGCCTCAGATACTTCCTATCTGTGTGACCCTGGGCAGATCTCTTGTCCCCAGTGCTTAGCCCTTCCTGCTCTTCTACTTTGGAACAAATACATAATATTGATTCTAAAACAGAAGGAAAGGATTTTAAAAAATAGCCACCTGAGATGATAGAGAATCAAACAATACTAATACATTATCTTTTGTATTATAATAGCTACAATAACTTTAATTCATGCCAGGCTTTTAGATTTGCAAAGCATTTTACATAGAGCAACACTGTTAAATAGGTAATAGAAATGTTATTAACTTCATTTTACAGAGAAGGAAACTAGCTATCAGACAGATGATTTTATTTACCCAAAGACACTCAAATATTTTGAAGATGACCCTATGCCTACATTCTTTGCAAGACAAGGCCATTGAGGTTTTTGTGTTCATCAATGACAATAGATTGTACTTAGCCATGTGCACTCTCTTGCAAGGCCCCCCTTGAGAACACAGCTCATGTTTAAGAGACAGTGTCAGTAGAATGGATTAGGGTTCAACTGGTGACTCGGGTTAGATGTCAGTCTCTGTCTGGGCTTGAGGTTCCCTAAGTTTTGGGGTTTCATATGTGCCTGATATGAGAGTCAATCTATACTTAAGTTTTGAAGTCAGTTCATGATTAGATTAGTGATCATTCTATGGTCAAATGACTTGCTACTTCTTGTCATTTCTTGTCTGATCTGAATCAGTGATGTAGGTTTCATTATAGCACATGGTTCTAATCAACCAGTGACAAACACAAAATTATTACATCATTTATTTTAAAAGGAGAGAAGCTGATATAATTAGCAGAGAATTGTGTTGGGAATCGGGAGACCTGAGTATCAGTCCTCACTCTGCTCCTTACTGGTTATGTAATCTTGGATTAGAATTTTTCATCTTCTCTTTCCTCACTAGGAAAATAAAGAATCAGATTAGATGATTTTTATGGTCTCTTCTGTGCAACTAGGTGGCAAGTGAATAGAGTACAGGAAAATACATCTTAGTGATTTCAAATCTGAACTCAGACAAGTACTTGCTAGCTATGTGATTCTGGGCAAATGGCTTGACCCTGTTTGCCTCAATTTTCTTCTTTGTAAAATGAGCTGGAGAAGGAAGTGTCTCATTACTTCAGTATCTTTGCCAAATTTTCCCCAAATGAGGTCATGAAGAGTTAGACATGATATAAAAGAACTCAAAAGCACAAACAAAAGTCTCTTCTAGCTCTAACATTCTGTAAATCTATGAAAATATGTATGTCTATGATAATTCCAGAGTCACTTATATGTGGAGGTTTGGGGTATAGATAGAGGGTATAAGTACAGGTGTTATGATGAGTATTTTATAAGACAGCAGACTAAGTGGTGTTTTCTTAGTATTTAGATTAGCTTGGAATTATTCCTAATGTTTCTTCCTAGTCTAACTTCACCTTTCAGTGAACATCCTCTGGATCTATTTTTCATGAGAAATGAGAAGAAATGAGGAGGTCCCATGGGCTTCAGACATTTAATATGAAGTGCCCTCTTTGCAGAACTCAAATAAACCATTTGCCATCACCAAAACCAATTGATTTCAGTTCTTTATAGGACAAGATGCCATGGAGGGGTTTCCTTAAGTGGAAGGAAGAAAATAGACTAGATCACTTCTAACCTTCCTTCTCTACTTAATTTCCGTGATGTTTGAATTATAAATTTGAAATTTAGCTAACATTATTTTAAAAATTCATTGTGAGTTGTAATGAAGCTCTGGGAAGTTTTCTCTGGCCACTTCAGTTCCACTGACCTTCCGTTTCCCTCAGTCTTCTCATCAATATTGGTGGCCTCAACCATATACTGCAATGTTTAGCCATATAGTGTCATGCATCATTTTCTACATATCTTTTATGTAAGTCATCCTTCCTTCCAAATTTAGTCTGAGCTTTCTCAGGGCAAGGGGGCTTCTGCATTTCCTCTTACTCATTTATTGTCAAGCAGAGGATTAAACAAATAGTTGGAGCTCAAGAAACAAATACTTGCTTGATTGGTGTGGGAAATAAATACCTGCTTATGCTACCTAAATTAATCTTTTCTCCCCTCAAATTCATGCTCTATACAGGCTTGTCTCTTAGCAACACTATGAAGGATATTGTCTACACCCTGATTTCATTGCCTTTTTCACATCACTCTGTTGCTCATATGAAGCATGCTGCCTTAACTGGCCCAAGAGATGTCATGTTGATGGACGACCAGTGGTGGCCATTGCCTAGAAGAAGACATGGACCTATTTGGCAACTATACTTTTAGGTATTCGGTATGAAGGAGATCTTCAAATCCTGAAATGTAGTTGAAATTTCTCTTGATTATCATTTTCCCCAACTGAATCTGAGTGAATGTTTTTGATTGTGATAAGACCGCATGAGCTCAATAAAGGGAGAAATCCTCAGGGGTTTCAGTAGTTTGAGTAGATTTCATGGGGGGAAAATGTGAGACCGTAAGAGCTGGCACCAAGACTAGGCAGAGGATTTGGGAAAGGATATTCTTAGGGAGGAAACAAAATGAGCAAAGGAAGAAGGGCAGGAATGTTCTCAGGACAATGAGTAAATGAAGGAGGAGTTTGAAGAGGTGGTTACTCAATGTATAAATTTCAGGAAATAAATTTATCCATGCCGTTCATTTTCTCTTAAACCCTGGATGGGATACAATTTTGCCACTAACTCACTAGAGAGGAACCCTAAAGCAACTTCTTAAGTAGGACTCTGTAAAACTCAGTGAGTTACAAGGAAATTCCCTGGATATTCAATGCCATCTTTACAGGTCAGCAGCAGCTCTAGAAAGTCTCTCCCAGTACGGCCCATGCTCAGTTTTAATTTAGCTCTCCTTCCTTTCTCCCCCTCTTTTTTTCCACATTGTCTAAGTGCTAATAATAATAATTCAATTTAATAACATCAATCCTTACCGAGTACTCAAGCCCATCCAATCCTCAAGGACACCTAACCCTTCCTGTACTCACCTCATAGCTTCTTTATCACACTTGAAGCACCTCATAAACTACATCTTCCTCAGACCTTGTCATAAAGGGCGAGGCCGACATCACAAGAATGAAGTCAGAAAAATACAACCTTGAACTGTTTTATCTTTTCTCTTCCTTGCTGGCCTCCTCCTCCCCTCCCCATCCTGCACACCCACCCACACATGCTTTTTCCTCTCTTCTTTGACCTATCCCTTTACCTGAGCCACTTGAAAGAGAAAGACTCCAGGGCTGTTTCCAGGGAGAGCCTCAGAGAAAGACCCAGCTTCTGTTCCAAAACTGAATCCTGATATCTTTGCAGAGGTGATTTTCTCAGCAGCCAATTTACCTTATTAAAGACCATTTATTCTTATATTATGGGTTAGCATAGTGACCCTTCCCTCTTTATGTAGAAAAAAAATGGAGACCCAGAGAAGTTGTGATTCCTGCACAGAGCCTAATTAAATAATGCCTCATCTATCCGGAATTAATTCTCAGAGGCTATTATTTAGCTATCTGAAAACCTTGGTTATTTGGAACACAGTCAACAATCAAACAATAAAGCAAAAATGTTGCTCAGTAGACAAAAACTTTGTCACAAAATCCACAAATCAAAACATAAAGTACTTTATTAATGAATAAGACATCCAGATCCTTGAAAATATCCTATTTATTCTCTCTTTACACAGAGTTCTAAAAATTTTGATTCCTTGATTTCCTAGTAAATAGCAGATTGTAAGTCAAGGTACCAGCTGACATCAAGGAAGTGAAAGCAAACAGACAAAAAACAAAGCAAACCAAACCAAACAAAAAACTATAAAAAGCAGACACAACATATCCAATAGCACAGCCACCTGGAGTCACTGTGTGTAAGTAAAACAGTTTTAGACATTTCACTGTCCCCTATAGGTATCCTTATCTAATAAGGCAGTATCACAAGAAGTAATTTTTAATAAATTTCTGTCAAAAAGAATAGAAGTCAACTGGAATGAATTAAATTAATCATTCTTTCTGATGATCATTCATTCAACTTAATTTATGTTCAGTACCCTGTGTTTTAAAAGATAGCACAAAAAGTAATGCATTTAAAAATATTTCCAACCAAAGTTATTAAAATAAAATTAAAAAAACACTACAGATTGAAGAGGGGTGATTTTCAGCTCAATAATCTGGAGTGATTCATTACCCTTCGGTTATGAAGAGTTGAGAACATTTGATAGATGTCATTTTCAACATTGTTTTCATCATCATCATCATCATCATCATCATCATCATTGCTCTATAACTTTCAATTGTGTATTTTGACTCAAGATGTTCCAAGTGTTCCATATCTTAGGAACTCGCTTAAAAAAATTGTAGCACTACTTGTATACTATTAGCAAACTTACTAGTTACCATATTTTAGTAAAACCCAGAATTCTGTTTTTAAATTCTTTTTTATTTTTGTTTTCAATTCTAAATTCCCTCCTTCCTCCTTTACCTTGCCCTAACCATTGAGAAGGCAAGAAA
Source organism: Gracilinanus agilis (assembly GCF_016433145.1). Taxonomy (NCBI): domain Eukaryota; kingdom Metazoa; phylum Chordata; class Mammalia; order Didelphimorphia; family Didelphidae; genus Gracilinanus; species Gracilinanus agilis. The sequence goes on from NC_058130.1 coordinate 418,405,816, forward strand.
AACAAAAAACTATTAGCTTATATATAGTCATGTAAAGAAAAAAATTCCCACATTATCCATCTCACCCTCAAAAAGAAGAAGGGAAGGAAGAAAGGAGGAAAGAAAGAGGGGAAAAAGTGTTACTCCATTTTTACTCTGAGACTATCAGTTCTCCATCTGAAAATGAGTAATACATTTCTTCATGAGTCCTCTAGAATTATGTTTAGTCATTAAGCTGATCAGATGTCCTGTCATTCAAAGTTGTCTGTCTTTATATTATTGTATAAATTGTTCTCCTCGTTCTGCCCACTTCATTTTGCTTTAGGAAATCTAGAATTCTAGCAGAATAACTTGAATGTTCCAATTATCATTTTCTAATTCAAGTAAGCTAAGTCACTGATAGAACTAGCTTTTTGCTTGTGAGCAAAACTAGGGGTCATTATGTACTTAGAGTTAGCTCAAAGAAGAAGAGAGTACAGACCAGTTAATATGGGAATATGTGTAGTCTCTGCACGATTTTCCTTTCCATGCTAGATCTGTATTCAATAAATATTTTTCAGTGGGAAAAAAGCAATGTAAAAATTGCTTTCTACATAAACACTTAATAAGGAGAAACATAAAGATTTAAGTTTAAAAAGTCAGCTGCTCACACACTGTAGAAAGTATAGTTGGATAAATAATAGTTTACATGCAAAAGGCCTCTAATCTGTAGTGACTATAATCTCATTCTAAATGAATATTGAATATGACAACCCAAAGTGACTACTAAACTGGATTAACAAAGGCAGTTTGACCAGAACAAGGGAAGAGGTTGTTCTAGTGAACTCTACTCTAATTAGACCACAGTTGGGTTCTTACATTCCATTTGGGACATTTTATTTTAGGAGGATGACCAGTATGATTGCTATGCTATATAAGACATTGTTGTATAAGAAGCAATTGATAGAATACCTATTTTCAGAGCAGCTAGTTGGCATAATTGGCAGAGTTCTGGACCTGGAGTTAGGAAGATTCATCTTCCTGAGTTCAAATCCATCCACAGTTACTAGCTGTGTGACTGTGGATGAGTCACTTAATCCTGTTTGCCTCAATTTCCTCATCTGTGAAAAGGAACTGGAGAAGGAATGGCAAGCAATTTCAGTATCTTGCCAAGAAAACCCCAAACAGGATAACAAAGAGTCAGACAATGGAAAAGTGACTGAAAATCATAATCAAAATTTGCATTCAAATATGTTGATTATTATCATAGAGAAGAGTTATTAGACTTGTTTTGCTTGGAACTGTGGGGAAGAACTGAAGAATGGTGGATGGAAGTTGTATATTTCCAACTTTCTAACATTTGGAATTGTTTTTTGTTTTTCTTTTTAGTGGGCTATCTCAAGGGCAATAAATTCCTCATCATTAGACTTCTTTTTCCAGGATCTGAATGACCAATATTCAGAGATGTTATAGAGAAAATGCAATTCAATTCAATTTACAGATTTTCATTAGATTTTTACCATCATCAAGGCAAAATGTGAAATGCTTGAGATACAAGGACAAAAATTAGACCCTCACTCTTCCAAAGAGGCTTACATTCTTGTATGTGTGTATATGTGTGTGTGTGAAGAGATATAAAAAACGAAATACAAAAAAATATAAACTACATACAAAGTTACTTAATGGATAGACATTTGGCCTCAAAATTAGGAATACTTAAGTTGGAGTCTTTAATATTAATATGTATCTGTCACTTGGGCAAATCATTTAATATTTCAACTCTATAAGACTGTAAATTGGTGAGAAAATACTGACCTGAATTGGTAGAAAGAATTTCATTACCCATGAATTCCCATTATTGATTTCAGTGTCAAAATGAAACTAATACAAAGGAACTTTAACAGCAAAAGGGGGCTATGATGGAAATTCTAGGACAGTTCTTTGATAAGGGGAAGTCTCTAAACCATGCCTAGCAGGAAACCATAGATTCCACCAAATGAAGGTAAAGAAAGAAAACATTCCGACCATAGAAGAATGTCTGTTTAAAGGCAATAGTAATGAAAAGTAGAATGACTTTGGAAAAGCCAGTAGGTCAATTTGACTGTAATGAATAGTGTGTGAAGAGGAGCAATATGACATAAACCTAGAAAGCTGTGTGAGATACAGATTTGTAAGAACTTTGAATGCCAGACAAATAAGCTGGAGAACTGTATTTAATACCAGGATCCATAAGGAAACTCTAAAACCCCACGAACCCCCATGAACATGGCAATGACATGATCTGACCTGTATTTCAGGAGTATCAGGTTGGTAGTTGTGTGAAGAAGAGACAACAGAAAAAAAAGAGCCTGGAAGGCAGGGAACACAATCAGAAGATTATTGTAATAGTCCATGTGAGGGGAAATGAAAATCTCAGAGTAGAGGCTGTATGAGTGGAAAGAAAGGAATAGATAGGAGATGTAGAACCAGGGGAAAAAATCATGATAAATGATCATCTGTGAGTGTTTTTGAGAAAAGGAAGACTAAAGAATGACTACAGATTCATGAATCTGGGAGAATAGAAATACAAGTACATGAGACTGGACTAGGTGACCTTCTGAATCTGAGATTTTATGATTGCATTTTTTACCTTGTTCTTTTTTCATCAATGTTTCTCGTTTAAATATTAAGTGATGAATGAACAGTTTTTTTGTCTCGTTTTGTTTTTTAGTCATTTTCAAAGGTATCTGACTCTACCTTTGGGTATTTTCTTTACAAAGATACTGGAATTGTTTGTCATTTCATTCTCCAGCTTATTTTAGAGATAAAGAAACTGAGGCAAATAGGGTTTGGTGATTTGCCCAGGTCACACAACCAGTAAGTGTCTGGGGCCAGATTTGAACTTGAAATCTTACTGACTCCAGACCCAGGTACTTTATCCTGTACCATCTAGCTGCCCATGTGTGAATAATCTCAGAGATTAAAGACCAGGACTACTATGACTTTATCTTGCCCCTTACCTGTCTTTTTCCCCCTAGGAGTTTCTACTAGACTATTCTGGCATTCTAATAAAATAATTATAAATATTCCAATGAAAGAATCCAAATTCACTAATGTGAGAAGACAGTATGTTATATATGTATGTGTGGAGGGGTTGGGGGAGTTGTTAAGAAATTTTCAAGGCAAGTATTTAAGAAAGTTAGGACCAATTATGAAAGAGGAATTCAGAGGGGAGAAAGCTTTTCATATCATTTCCAGCCATTTCCCCTGCTCATAGATCATAGATTTCCCTGGTCATAGAGCTAGAACTGGTAAGGATCTCAAAGGGTTTTTCTATCTCTCTTTGTCTCTGTCTGTCTGTCTCTGCTTCTGTCTCTCTCTCTTTCTTTCTCTCTTCTTTACTCCTATCAAAATGTTTAGTAGGCCAGATGAAAAAAAGGCCTTGCAAGCTAATGTCTACTCAGATATAAATTTCTAGTAGTGCTTTCCTCTCTCAACTATAGGTGAGGGCAGAGATATCTAGAAAGTGGATGTCATGTTTTAGTAAAGAAAGCTCAAGAGACTTTGGGAGTACTCCATTGTCTTTAGAATAAAATTAAAATTCCTTAGCATGGCATTTAAAGTTCTTCACAATCTAGCCCCTTGCTTACCTTTCTAGTCCTCCAACCAACAAAATAAATCTAAAGTACATCATTACTTTCATCAGTGAGAGGCCAATGGGAGAGATACTTTGGGGCAAAGAATAAAATAATTACTGAAGACCCTAAAATTATACCATATGGACTTGTTCTACTTAAGTATAGGGTAAGCACAAGGGAAAGGGAACGTGTGTGAAGGAGGGAGGAATATGTTCCCTCAGACTTGGTCACAAGACAAAAATGCTAAAGTTTGATGGATGGAAGGGTGGGAGCAGGGGCTCAGAGACTTCCTTCTATTCAATAGTTACCCAAACACCCTGAGTCTGACCACCTCATATCTTTTCCCTGATGTAGTATGATTCCAGCTTGAGATGTTAACCAAACCCCTCCATTTTTCACATGGGATGCTTGCTATTTGCAGGTATCTGATTGAATTTTCAGCAGCTGCTTAGCGGGTCATTTCATTTGTCAGGTAGACGCAGGTAATGAGAATTTATCAGCGCCCAGTTCAGATTCACAGCCGATCCGTCACCCATGCATTTCTATAAATATTGCTCTTATTTACTCAGGATGCATTTTGAATTAGCAGGTTATTTTTTCCCCCTTTAACATATGCAGACTAAACAGCCAGACCAGTGTTTATTACTCCATTCTCCTGAGTACCAGCATGAAGCAAGATAGCCAGGCTGCTGGTTCCTCAATTGACGTCAACAATGATAATTGCATTAATACTGAGGCTCCGCAGCTTGGTAGGAAATCCGCTCAAGACCCCCTAGCGTGAGAGTTGAATGCCATTGTTCCATAAAAAAGAAAGCACCCTATAATTTCCCTGAAAGCGGAAGGGCACCAAAATGATATTGTTTAGAAACCGCTCAAAGTAATAGCCACCATGTCAGCCACCTTGTCAGCTGTCCTGTCAGCAATGGAATGCTTCAGGCAAAGAAAAGAAACAGGCTCTCTCCCCATCCAAGCAGGCAGACAATTATAACATTTGAGTCTGGGAGGGACGCTGGGTCTTAGGGAGGAAAGCCACGCAATTCACTTCTAAAGTATAGGAAAGTAGCAATGTGATGTAATCCAGAGAACGGGTGAACCTGGAGTCAAGAATTTCAGTTTGAATTCTGCCTCAAACTTTTATTAGCTGTGTTGCCCTGGGTAAGTCACTTTACTTCTACCATACCTCCATTGCTTCTATAAAATGATGGTGCTGTACTCTAATATGTCTGAAGTATGCTCCTGTGATGGATGGAGAGGCATATTTCTATTTCATGATCTTCACAATAATCTGCTGAGGTTTGTCGGGTAGGCATTATGTCCATTTTACAGAAAAAAGATACTGAGGTTCTAAAAAATAAAATGACTCACCCAATGTCAAACATCTAGTATGTGATAGAGCTAGGACTCGGACCTGGATCTTTTCATCCTTATCCAATTTTGCTTTAAGGGCAAAAGTATAGTCATGTGCCCACTTTGATGGTATAACAGTTCATCCACTAGCAAATGCTTACTGGGTACCTATTTTTCATTCATTCCTTCATTCATTGAGCAAATATATATTAGGTCCTACTCTTCTCTCACTGGACTGTGCTAGGCTCAGGCAAGATGCAAAATGAAATGAGATAAAGAATCCCTGTCCTCAAGAACTTCATAGTTTTGTAGAGATTATTGGACATGTACAGAAATTTATTCATTATAAATTAGAGTGGGAGAGTACATAAGAGGAATATAAAAGTAGTAGGAGATTGGATAAAAGGGTATTTATTTTCACCAGGAGGAATTAGGGAAAGGTTGCCAAAAGAAATGGCACCTAAACTTGGTTATGAACCATAGAAATGGAAGTGCTCTGGACTTTGCTGTGTGCTCTTATGGGATATAGAAATATAGGCTGCGGAGAGCTCATAGTCCAGTAAGGGGAAAAGGACATATACTCATAAAGTGATAATAAATGTATTAGGACCATTTGTGTGCGAAATGAGTGAGATGAACAGTGTTCTAGGCATTTAGAGTTATATCACTGTGGTTTCTAAGTGGCCTTTCAGAGACACAGGATACACGGGCTGAAGGCATACAGTCTGTGGAGAGGTCAAAGGACTAACTAGATTTGGCAGTATAAGAAGAGCTGCAGTAGACTGGACTGACCAAATGTTACCAAAAGTAGAGTTTACTTGTTTCCATGAATTCTAAATTTTATAGAACTCAATAATTCAAACATTCATAGATCTCAATGTGACCATGGAGGTCACTTCTTGGCCAATTTTTTTTTTTAATTTCACAGAGGAAATTGGGTCAGAAAAGAGAAATGACTTGTCCAAGGTCACAGGAGAGTAAACAGCAAATCTCAAATTTGACCCAACATCTGCTGACTCAATTTTTTTCCTGTTATACAACACATTATCTCCCCTTTTGAAGTATACTATATTTATCTTTGGTATGATCACAGTGCTAATGAGAGAAAAGAGAGAAATTCAGTCCAAATAGACCTGAATATCAGAAAGAAAGAATGTCCAAGTTTTAAGGGAACTCAGCTGCCTTCTGATCTGGCCTTGATCCTCATCAAATAGAGAGAGAGAGATACATGCATACATGCGAATATATGTATAGGCGTAACTATATACATGTTTATATACATTTCTTAATGCTCATAGGACCTATATGCATGTTTGCACACATGTAAACATGTGCGTACCATATATACCTATATGTGTATTAAATTCAAACTACAATCTAAACAAATGGTCATCTAAACTGTACTTGAAGACTTCTAATGAAGGAACATTCATTACCTCCCAAGAAGTCCATTCCACATTTAAACCACTGTAATTGTTAGAATCTGTTTCCTTATTTTTCTTCTTTGGAACTACCACTACTAATACTCTTTGTTCTGTCCCAAGAACCAAATAAAATCAAGTAAAATTACTCTTTTACATGACTCCTCTTTAAATACTTGAAGAAAATCATCATTTTTTTCCCCTTTAACTCCAAGTCTTTTCTCCTTTAGACTCAAAATCTCTGGTTTTGCCAACTGATTCTTCTCTTGTGGAATGAACTCAAGGCTCATTTCCGTCCTACTTTTTCTCCTTCAAATGTTTTACACATTATTAATTTCTTTTATTAACATTAATACTCTAAATTAATACTTATATTAATACCCTAAAAGTGGCTAAGAGACACAAAGGAGACAGTGTTCGGCCTAGAGGCAAGAAGACAAGTTCAATTTTGAACTCAGAGATTTGCTAGTTGTATGACTGACAAGTCTCTTCACCTCTGCTTGCCTCATTCTTCTAATTTCCTAAGATCGGTATAAAAATTCTTATTTTATAGGGATTTAAGGAGGAAATGAAATAATTTTTGCACAGTGCTTTGCAAACCTTAAAGTGCTATAAAATGTTAGCTATTATTATTATCACCCTCTTACTATTTCAAAACAAGCTAAAAAAGACTGGGACAATCACAAATCCCTATAGTGCTCTTCATGAAATTAACTTCCAAACTGAATAAAATTGAAATCCTAATCACTATTCCTTGCTTTCTGACTTTCAGTTTTGAATTTACCATAGTCTCTCTAGGTCAAAGCTCTTTCTATTTTCCAAAAAGAATAGCATGAGATACTTTATCAAAGATCTTGCTAAAATCTGCATAAACCACATCCACAGGATCCCCATGTCCTTCTAATTGAGTAAACTTTTTCAACAAGGAAATGAAGCTCATTTAGCATGACCTATTCATATTGAAGCCATTATCACTCTTTGCAATTACAACTTCATCTTCTAGAAGCTCTCTAATCATTTCTATTATATGTTCAAGACTTTTGCCAAGAATTCAAGTTAAGTTTGCTGCCTGCTCTTAACTATTTTTTTTTTGCCTTAAAAAAAATTGGGACATTTGCTCCTCTTAAATTCCATGGCATGTCTCCAGTTCTCCACACTTTCCAACATAATTGACAGTGAATCCATAGTTACAATCTACCAGTACTTTCAATATCCCCCCAGGGTGTTCCTCATCTGGGCTTTCTGACTTGAATTCATCAGAAGCAGTGAAATCCTTTCTTACCAGTTTACTTATAATTGCCTACAACTTGCTATTAACACTTTTTCTTCTTTCCTTTCTGGTCAACAAGTCAAGTCATCAAGTAGTTATTAAATACTTACTATGTACCAGGCATTGTGCTAAGTGCTACGGTCAAAAAGAAATGAAAATTTCATTTTATTATTAAATAATATTATCATATTATACTTAAATTATTAAATATATTATATATTAAAAATATATTATTGAATTTTCTTTTACCTGAGAAATCAGAAGCAAAATATGTCTAGAGTAAATATCTAGCTATGCAGGCCTTTCATCCCTTTCCCCAAATATTAGGAAATAGTAGTCATATCTGATCAAGATTCCTGTCATTTCCACATCAGCAAGTATTATTCTATTACTGAAAATCAAATCTATCATATAGATTGTTAATATTGTTAATTCTTTTAAGTTTTGAAATCCTTTCTCCCAAAATCCATTATGGATCCTCATATTATGAGATATCCTTTAAAAATAGAAGCAAGTAGGACAGCTGGGTAGCTAAGTGGATTGAGAGTCAGGCCTAGAGATGGAAGGTCCTAGGTTCACATCTGGCCTCAGAGACTTCCCAGCTGTGTGACCCTGGGCAAATCACCTAACCCCCTTACCACTCTTTTGCCTTGGAACCAATAGACAGTATTGATTCCAAGACAGAAGGTAAGGGTTAAAAAAAAATAGAAGCAAAGAGGACAGAGTTACTTGATCATAGAGTCTGTAAAAGTAGTACAGAAATCTATGTGTAAGAAGTTCAAAAGGATAGGAGGGAGTAGCCAAATTATGAAATAGAGGATTTTATATTTAATCCTGGAGGTAATTGGGAGTCCCTGGAATTTATTGAGTAAGAAGGTGATAATCATTTAACCAATTCAGGAAGAACGGTTTGACAACTGAGAGAAGTATGGAATAGAATATGAATATAGGTGAAGCAGGGAGACCAACCAGAAGATGGTTTTTAAAATTTAAATTTATTTGTTATGTTAAAATACCCAGGTACCTCTCTCTCTCTCCTTCCTCTCTTCCCATTAGAGAATGAATAATTTGACAAAAAGATATATCCATCTATCTAAAGCAATGTCATACTTATTTCTGTTTATTATTCTTTCTCTGGAGGTGGGCATATACAAGTCATTCTTCAAAAAGTATTTTTGTTGCTGTATATTATGTTCTCTAGGAACCACTCATTATATTCTTCATAATTTAATGTTTTTCTGTGTTTTTCAGAAGTAACCTGCTCTTCATTTCTAATGGCACAATAATATTCCATCAAAATCATATGCCACAATTTGTTTAGTCATCCTCCAATTGATGGGCATCTCTTCAATTTTCAGTTTTTTGATACCACAAAGAGAGCACCTATAAATATTTTAGAACCTATAGTTTCTTTTTCTTTTTCCATGATTACCTTGGGAATCAATCCTAATAGTGGTATTGCTGGGACAAAAGTTTTGTAATTCTTTGGGCATAATTTTGGATTGTTCTCCAAAACAGTTAGATCTATTCCTAGTTCTGCCAATAGTCTCAATTTTTCCACAAACCCTCCAACATTGGTCATTTTGTCCTTTTGCCATTTTAGCCTATTTGAATAGGTATGAGAAAGAGTTGTGAAATAATAGAGGCTTGCACTATGGTAGCAATGTCAGAGGAGAAAAGAGAGCATGAAAAAGAGACGTGATGATGATAGAATCAACAAATTTGATGAAGGAAAGGTTAGACAGTGAGTCAGTTTCCAAAACTTGTTATTATTCCTCTACAACATCTCTCTTCCATTCTTTACTTTCCACTTCCATTGTCACATCCTTAGTGCTGGTCCTCACCACCTCTTTACTGGACTATTTATTAAAATAACCTTGTAATCAATTTCTCTTTTTTCACTGTCAACTTTCTCCAATTTCTAGTACTTCACACATTTTTTTACTTTCAGGTTAGGGGCCAGACCCCTGTTTTCATTGGTATAGGGAACCGCTTGATAAAGAAACTAGCTCTACCAATAGATGTAACATCTCCATAAAGCAAAATCTTAAAAAGTTTCTAGAACAGCACTGCTAGAACAGACCTTTCCATGGTCATAGAAGCAGTATATATGTGAGAGATAGGACTTGAGTCTGGGTCTTCCTTACTCCATGGCCAGGGATCTATCTACTATGACATGCTGCTTCTCACCTTAGATATTACAGATCCTTAAAAATTGTCTGTTGAATTGAATTTATGGATGGATGGGTGAATAAATGAATGAACAATTTCAATCCCTACTGAATCAGTTTTCCCTTATTTCAGGCACTATATAAATACTAACCAATAAATTAGCATAAAATTGAACTATATCTATAACATTGCCCATTAAATAAATCCACAGCAGAAGCCACAGTGGCACAAATAAGGACCTGTCATTCTCTGACTCTGTTACAAGTACTATGTCAGTACCAAAGAAAGCCCCAGGCTCCCTTGGCTAAATGAATTGTTGCTAATTCACTTTGTAATGACACTGAGACAAATCTGATCATGTTCCCACCAGTCACAGACCTTGATTCGATCTGCACTCTGAACAAGGTATCACCACCGACAAAATATACTTTTAAATTCTGGCTCCAAAGGACAAATTTGTAGAAAGGTTGAAATTTAGTTCTATTCTTTAATAGTGGAAAATGGAAATTTCCATAATTATATCCTTGATGAAGCTTTCTCAGACTTTGGCCTGCATTGATCATATTCTTCTTTGTTGTATAACATTTCTTATTGATACCTTAATTTTTTATGAGTTATATTATTTGTTTTTATCCTACCTCTAACTATTCCCTAAGGTTATTGAAGACAAGGTAACATATAATGTGAGTTCTTTTGATCAACTAAATGCCACAAAATATCATACATGTGTCAAACATGGCAGTTTGTAAGCTACTTGTGAACAGACTTACAGGATCATCTCATTGCCTAGTAGGAGAGTTAACAAACAATCACTTAAGGACCAATTACTGCCTTAATTTTCTATTAATATATTTTGTATTTTTAATATAATTGCATTAAAATTCTTAGCTCTTATCTCTGGAGCCATACAAAAGTATGCTTGGACTAGATATTTGGCCCTCAGGTTCAAGTTTGCCAATCCCTGATCTAACATTATCCTCCTGCCAATATATTCCTCCAAGAATAGAGTATGAATCATGTGGCAAAAGGTCAATGATAATGCTGGCCCCAGGGTGTGGCAGTAAAAGCAATTAACTCTCCTTGTCTAGGCTCCTCAAACACAGTATTCTTCATCTCAGGCAATTGAAATCCTTCTCTTCTCCTTCCAGATCATAATGATCTCTCTTTCCTTTGAGTTGTTAGTGTTGGTGTTTAAAGTAGAGGTTTTTTTTTTCTGGTAATCTCCTTTATCCTTATAATATCTGCTCTGTGTCACACTTACTCCTATCTTATTCCTCATTTTAGACTTTAAACTCATTGAAATTATGTACTTGGTCATTTTTCATTTTTTTGTTTCTCCAGAGTCCAGTCAATCAGTCAGTTACTTCATCAACAACAAGTTATTAAGCTCCTACTATGAGCCAGGCTCATTGCTGAGTTCTGGGACCACCAGAGAGGCAAAATGCAGTGCCTGCTCTCAAAGAGCTTGCAGTCTAATAGGGGAGACAATATGTAAACAATTATGTAAAACAAGATATATGCAGGATATATTGAAGGTAACCAACAGACTCAAGAACACAAGAATTAAGATGGCTTCAAAAAAGCTTCCAAAGAAGAATTAATTTTAGCTAGGATCTGAAGGAGACCAGAGAAGCCAGGAGATAAAGATAAGGAAGGAAAATATTTCAGGGATAGAGAACAGTCAGATAAAATATCCAGTCAGCTGATAAAGTGTTTCATGCAAGGAATGACAAAGAGGCTAATGTCACTGGATCCCAGATATGTGGGGCCTAGCATTTAGGCACTTACAAATGCTTAAGACATTTTAAAATGTTGTATTGAATTTAATGTTGAAATTTTAATATAATCTTAGATTTCATTAATGGAAATCCAGGACAAAAGAGGACAAGAGACTTTCTTTACTCTGCCCTGGTCAGTCTACATTAGTAATCTCACATACAATTGAAATTGTCAATCTTAGGAAAGGCATTAACAGCATGTATGCCATGAAAAGGATGAGCAACATGGGGAGAGTCTGAAAATACACCACATGAAGATCAATTGAAATAATTCTCAGTGTTTAGTCTGACAAAAAGAAGACAGAAGGTAATCAATCCACATATCAGTCAGCAAATATTTATTAAGTGATGGCTATGTGAGATACACTTTGCCAAAGAGAGGAACCATCATTCTTCTCTCAAGAAACTTACAGTCTAATGGTGGGGGCAACATATATCAATCAGAATGTACAAGTTAAATATAGAATACTTGGAAATGCCCTGAATTGAGGGCTCTAGCATCTAAAAAGGGCAAGATAATTCACTTGTAGGAAATGAATTTTGAGTTGTCTTAAAGGAAGTTAGTTATTCTATAATTTGGAGGTTTAGAGGAAAAATATCCTAGGCAGGATCAACAGTCATTCATTCAGTCAATCAACAAGCATTTATTAGGTACTTATTATGTCTGGCACTATGCTAAGCTCTGGTAATACAAGTAAAAGGAAAAAGAAAAACATTCCCTCTCCTCAAGAAGTTTACACCCTAATAAGGGAAGATAGCACATTAACAGGAACTGAAAAAGAGGAGTGAAGGAGTTAGGGAAAGGGAAATAGTAAAGGATTCCAGAGAATTAGAAGAAGGGTCAGTTAAAGAGTAAACAAGAAGGAGGCAGCAGAGTGGCTCAGTGGATTGAGAGCCAGGCCTAGAAACAGGAGGTCCTAGGTTCAAATCTGGCCTCAGACACTTCCTAGCTGTGTGACCTAGGGCAAGTCACTTAACCCCCATTGCCTAGCTCTTACATATTCTTCTGCTTTGGAACCAATACACAGTATTGATTCTAAGATGAAAGTCAAGGATTATTAAAAAAAGAGTGAAAGAAAGTTATCATGGCTGATGTGGGCACTTGCTCAAATTGGAAATCCAGGAATAATAGTCAACTTTAAAAACTAGGAGAAAGGGGGCAGCTGGGTAGCTCAGTGGATTGAGAGCCAAGCCTAGAGACAGGAGGTCCTAGGTTCAAATCCAGTTTCAGACACTTCCCAGCTGTGTGACCCCGGGCAAGTCACTTGACCCCCATTGCCCACCCTTACCACTCTTCCACCAAGGAACCAATACACAGAAGTTAAGGGTTAAAAAAACCTAGGAGAAAGGTAGTAAAATGGTAGGTTCAAGGAATAAAAAATAGGCCAAGATGAATGAGTTATGAACTATGTAAAGGGGATTAGAATGTAATAAGATCTGAAGGATAGAAAGTGGCCAAAAAGGGTACATGATACCTACTTTCAGGCATTTTTTCTGTCCCCATTCTACTCACCAAACACAGCCTTAAGTCTTCTCCTTCCCCAAGGAATATGCCCAGTTTTTCTAACATTAGTGCTCCCTTATCATTATTGTAATTTTCCTCTGGACCACTCAAGTGGTTGGTAAAATACCTTTACTAAAATGTGCCCAGACTGTACATAAAGCCCCAGACATGGTATGATCAAGGACAAAACAAAAATTGCAAATTGCCTCCAATATTCTGGACACTCTATTTCTACTAATATAGCTAAGATGACACTAAATATTGTGGCTTCCAGGTCATGATACAGGCTCATATTGGGTCCGTTAAAGGTCATGTTACTTTCACAATAAATGTGGTCTAGCCACATTTAATGTAGCCTCTATTTGTAGTGTTGATTTTTGTGACTTAAATGGAGGGTGTCATTTCCTGATGAACTCCTCACTAATCTCCTACAGTTACCAAATTGATTATGCATTATATACATTGATTGGATTATGATTTATTGATCATGACATACATATTTGTGTTTATATCTGTCTATATCTTTTTACCTTTACCTATTTATCTATGCATCCATTCATCATCTATGTATCCATCTATCCAACTATCTGTTTATCTGTCTGTCTGCCCTATGTGCATACAGTTCTCCTAAATAGAATGTAAGCTGCTTGAGATAAGGGGTTAGTATATTTTGTTTATACAAGGATACTCCCAGTACTTAGCAACAGTCTTTGGCATTGTGTAAGTACTTAATAATGCTGACTTAATTAATGAATATAAAATGGAATATTTTTTGATCTTGAACAATTTATCAAGCATGTTTACCTTCCCTTTCAATTTCCTAAAATTTGCAGTTTTAATAAGTATGCTACTTATGATCTCATCCAATAAATTGCTTTAATAATGAAAAGAATGTGACCAAGGGCAGAGCTCTGAGACACAACTTGGGAGACCTTTTATTCTAGGTTGACAGTGATCCATTAAGTCACTAGTCTCTAAGTGTGCTGGTTTAATCAGTTCTCAAACTTTCTTAGCATACTAGCATCTAGCCAACAATTATCCATCTTATGAACAAAGAAAGGCTCTGTCAAATATTTGCTCAAATCCAGGTATATTGTGCCTATGGCATTCCCCTGATGTACTGGTGGATTCAATATGTATTAATTAAGAAACTACTGTGTAACCAGTCCTGTACTAGTGACTCTTGGGAATATAATAGAAGAAAAAGAACAAGTTCTTGCCTTCAAGGAATATATATCTATATATTCTTGGAAGGGAGACAATACTCCTACACAAGAAATAGAGATCGTTCTGTGTATGATCAGGAATTAAACTGAGTTTCAGACTTTAAGTATTTTAAGAGGTCAGAGAGGGGATAGATAAGCAAGTCCTAGAAAAGTAAAAAAAAAAAAAAAGGAATTGAATACATGAAATGAAAGTATAAAGACAGATATCACAATTATCTATAACCCCGAGTTATTAGAGGGACTTCATATATTAAGGTAAATGTCTGGAAAATTATCTAAGAAGGTCACATTGGTGCTTTCTCTCTTGAGTTGTGTTGGTGAATGTTTAACTACAGACTCTCTAAATATGCCCATGAAATACTTTTTTAGTTAATTCTTTATTATTAACATTTTAGCAATTACTTTCATATTTCTGGGCAATCAGCAAAGTAATGTGTAAAGTCATAATTTGTAATTTTACCTATCTTACTTAAAAAATTAATAGTTGGCTCTCTTGAACCTCATTAAGTTGGCTCCATTGAGCCCCTGCTTGTCTCAGACCTCCCTGTGGCCCCTCAGACATACATGTTCTCCTCAGATGTCCAATGACCTTATTCTCCATTCTGGCTACCCAAATCCTACCCCTTCACAATTCCACCCAGGCATAGCTATTTTCTAAAATGAGCATCTCCTGAAGACAATAGAGTCAAAAGGAAAGAAGTAGAGAAAAACAGCAAGGAACTTATGATTAGGAATGAGAATCTACAACTTTCAAAACTTTTAGTGAAAAAAAAATCCAAAAAGGATAATTCAGAACCAGGGGAAATTTAGTTCACAGAGATGATTAGGCTAGGATTCAATATGATGATAGTCAAGTGGTGTTAGGAGATATTCATGTACAGATTTTCAGCTTACATCTGATTCAAACTCTGCCAGGCATTCATGGGGCTTCTGATGAAAATGTCCAGCATTCAAACTCCTATTCCCCAAGAAGCTCAGTGCCTAATTGAGATATGAGAAGGATACCAAGATTACTGAAGCAATTCATACTATGGTGTGGATGACTAATGTTTCATCTTAATTTTCCCAAAGGCCTACACTTTTAAAACAGAATTATCTTTAAAAAATTAAAAGATTCAAATAAATCATTTCTAATTTGATAAAATTATAGGCTGTGTGATGTTTGAAGAATTCCAGGCCTAATAAAAGTAATATTTAGGTCAGAGGCTCCCTCCTCATGGGTTTCTTATATTATGCACAAATCACTTAAGTGAACAGTAGATTTTCTGTGTATATATGTTAATATGGGGGTGGGGGTGGAAAGATAGTATCCTATTCATAGAAGTCTATATAACTGAATTTAAAAAAAGGAAAATATATCCAAACAAGAGTGTGCTTTGGGGGCAAAGCTTCTCTGTAATAGCTTTATTAAAGAATCCATAATTTAATTGTGGTAGAATGGATACTGTATCCATCCTTTCTCCAATTTTGCTCCCCCATTCCCCTCCCTAAGTCTCCCTTTTCTTTTATTCATTCCAAGAAAGAAGCATTGTCCTTTAGTTGACAGTACATTGCTTTCCCTCCAAAATCTCCCATCATCTTCCTACAGCAAGTATTTAGGTGTTCTGGAGCATGATATTTAAAGACTATAAGAGGATGACATTTTCAAGATAAAGACACCCCAGTTCACAATAGGATTGACTGTCTGGGAGCTCATTTGAGTTAGGAGTCACTATTTTTCTTCAGGTTATCCCTATTCTGTGCCCCCTCACTAGGTCTCCCCTTCAGAAAGGGTATTTCCTTCTTGAAGGATTCTTTGGATTCCCCTTAAAAAGCTCAGGCTTTTTAAAAACCACAGATAGAGGGGTAAGTGACTTTCTCATGGTCTGATATAGGGGATATCAATTGAATTATTGTGATCATAAGATTTAAAGGAAAAAAGTCTTAGAGTCATCTAGTCCAAGCCCCTCTTATCATAGATGAAGAAACCGTTGTTCAGAAGAACAAAATAACTCCTAAAATTTAGGAATGAACTCAAATGCTTCACATATGATAAGTCTTAATAAATGTTTGTCAGTAATTTGATTGATTACCCAAGGATGTATGGGTAAGGTCTCCCGAAACTTTAACATTTTATGATACAATCCATTTCGATTCAATGTGTTTTTGTATTGTATATGTTCCATTAGGAAAGGCAGCAAATACTTCCTTAGTAAATAAGAAAACAATACAATGAAGTAGAATCAGAGAATGTCAAAGCTACCTTAGTAAGCATTTGTTTACAATACTCTTATCATAGAAGTGTGCTGATAAATACTTAATAATTTTAAATGTACATGTGACACATTTTTAAGTTTAATCTTCTATAATAACATTCTTTCTATCACTTTCTTAAAAACGAAGCAACTAATTAAACCTATATTCGTAGCATTGCTAATTTCTGTTGTTAAAATTCTCATGGAAAATTTAACCTGACTCTCATGGGCTGATGGAAGCTAGTCTTATAACAGTTCTTTTTTTTTAATTTTTAATCTTTTTCACACTGGACATGCTCTCCTAATATCAAATCAAATCATAAAGCATTTCTTTTATGTTTTTATGTTAAGAGGAAGAGGAAGAAGAATAAGAAGAAAGAAGAAGAGAAACAAACAAATAAACAAAGAGAGAAAGAAAGAAAGAAAGAAAGAAAGAAAGAAAGAAAGAAAGAAAGAAACAAAGAAAACATTATTTGTGGTGATGATGTTTATGATGATTGATGATGATTAAAGCATATAGAAAAATTGGTGAAAGAAACAAAGGACATCAAAATTCAAGACATATGAGGTCTGTAAAACTCCATGTAGTTCAGGGATAGTACATTGGAGAATATGTGAATATTAAGTGCCCCAGAAAAAAAGTGGTGAATTAAAATCCTATATAATGTGCTATATGAAGTAATAAAGTTTCCAGAAATATCTAAAGCAGAGAACAAATCACTAATTGATTCTTTTTTTTAACCCTTACCTTCTGTCTTGGAGCCAACATTTTGCATTGGCTCCAAGGCAGAAGAGTGGTAAGGGTAGTTGCCCAGGGTCCCACAGCTGGGAAGTGTCTGAGGTCAGATTTGAACCTAGGACCTCCAGTCTCTAGGCCTGGCTTTCAATCCACTGAGCTACCCAGCTGCCCCCACTAATTGATTCTTATTTCTCTTTTAAATTATTCCAGATGTCACCAACAGTAAACAATGTAAAGCCTAAATGACTGAGGAACTTCATATTGTAATTTTAGAATTTCAGTGGTAAAATTTGATTATGATAGATAAAAGAAAGATTTTTGCTAACTGGCTTAGGCACAGAGAGTTTCTGATGCATATTCTCATATAGAAAATGCTGGGAATCCCAATTCTGGAAGAGTTATGTTGATGTGTAACAAAATGCCTAAGAAAGACTTTGAAATATGCTTTTAAAGATGAGTACTACAAGCTTTACATCCAAGGTTTCCCTACCTTACCACTAGTTGCCAGTGCCACAAGCATAGCAAAATCTTCAATCATATATTCCTTTTTTTTTAGACAGCATATAGGATATTGGAAAAAATCTTTAGCAAACATATCAGTCCCTATTTGTATTCTCTAAAGTGTTGAAGTAGAGGATGATCCAAATGAAAACAAAATGATTTATAGTGCAAATGAGAACACTATGACAACATTAGAAATGCAGAATTATCAAAAAAAGTGGTAGAAAGAATGTATAGCAAAGTAGAGAGGAAGGGGATAAAAAAGGAGAAAGTGGACAATAAATTTTGGAAGCAGCCAAGCAGAAAGACCTCCATATACATATGTATATACATACACAAACATATATATGCATACATATATACGCATGAATGCACCTATCTTTAGTTATCTATCTATCTATCTATCTATCTATCTATCTATCTATCTATCTATCTATCTATCTATCTATCTATCTATCTATCTTTCTATCTACCTAATCATTCAACCAAAAAAGCTAGTTTGTCCCTTTCCAGAAGATATCAAAGAATGGCATATTGTTGTTCAGACATTTGAGTCATATCCAACATTTTATGACAGCAATAAGGTTTTTCTTGGCAAAATACTAAAGCAGTATGTCATTTCCTTTTCCAGCTCATTTTACAAATAAGGAAACTGAGACAAATAGGATTAAGTTACTTGTCCAGGATCACTCAACTAAGTTTTTTTTTGTTTTTTTTTTTGTTTGTTTGTTTTAAACCCTTGTACTTCGGTGTATTGTCTCATAGGTGGAAGATTGGTAAGGGTGGGCAATGGGGGTCAAGTGACTTGCCCAGGGTCACACAGCTGGGAAGTGGCTGAGGCCCGGTTTGAACCTAGGACCTCCTCTCTCTAGGCCTGACTCTCACTCCACTGAGCTACCCAGCTGCCCTCTCAACTAAGTTTTTGAAGCCAGATTTGAACTGAGAAAGATGAGCCTTCCTGACTTCAGGCCTGGCACTCTATCATTATGCCACATAACCACCAAAAGATTGGTATAGAATATCCTTTAAAAAAAATCAAAGGACTTGAAATAGCATTGCCTTCATAGACAAGTATAATAATAAAAAATGGCCTCAGAGGAAAGATAAAGAAAATAATGAAACTAAATAATGATCTCTGACTATGCCATATATAAAAAATAAAAACAATTAAAAACAATACTAAAGGGAATGAAAAGGTTGATAGAATATATCTATGTGATGTAAGTAAAGTAGTTTTCAGAGCAAAAATTCTATCAGTGAAAACTTGCATTAACAAAATCTGTAAAATAGGCAAAAAGAATAGAGAAACTACAAAATAAATAATCAAAGACAAAATAATTATAAAGAAATGACCTTGAAAATTAGAAAAGTTTTGGATAAAATGGAAAAGAACACATTTAGAAATGCTAAATAAAAATAAAAGCTAGTTATTTTGGAAAAATGCAAAAATTGATAAATCTACCAACTTGATTAAAAAATCTTTAAAATAATTTTAATAGACTAAAAACAAGATTAAGTACCAAAAATTGGGGGAAAGGGGAGAGACAGGCTCAGTGGATTGATAGCCAGGCCCAGAGACAGCAGATCCTGAGTTCAAATTTGGACTCAGGCACTTCTTAACTGTAAGACCCTGAGCAAGTCCCTTAACCCCCATTACCTAGCCCTTACCACTCTTCAGCCTTAAAACCAATACACAGTATTGATTCCAAAATGGAAGGTAAGGGTTTGATAAATAAATGCTTTTATTTAATACCAAAAATAAATGAAAAGAGTTATCACAACTTACTCCATAAAAATATATGCTGGAAAAACTGAAAAATTTAAAAGAAATGTATTACATAGAAAAATTATTCTAAGAAATTAAAAGAAAATGAAATATCAATTTTCAGCTCTCCAGTCTTACAAATTAAATTGGAAACTATATAAAGGTTGTGTTAAAGGGGGAAAAAAACCTGATCCCAATAGATTTAAGGTGCCTTCTCTCAAATGCTTAAAGAATTAATAGTTATGGCCTAGCAGACAGTGGAAGCCAGGAGACTAGCAAAGTAGCCTCAGGCAAAAACTGCTCCTTAGCTCCATACAAAGACAGTTGGCTTGCCTTACTCAGACTTCTGGCTGAGAAAGCATAATGATGCCAAGAAAGGCCCAAGAAATGAACAACAAGAAGACCAAGAAAAAAGCTCTAACACTTGAGAACTTCTGCACAGAAAAAAAAAAAAAACAGAGGACAGAGGACAAACAATTAAAGACATCCAAACCTTCCCCCCAAAATTAAAATTGGTCACAAGTTCTTGAAGAGTTCAAACCTGAGATCATGAGAAAGCTGTAAGAGATCTGGCAAGAAAATAACAGTTTAAAAGGTAGAATTTTGCAATTGGACAATGAGGCTCAGAGATCAAATGAAATGATAAGTAAATTGAAGACCAGAAATGATCAGCTCCAATCCTTGAAAAGCTGGATAGACCAGGTTGAAAAGGAAAACCAAAGGATTACAGCCAAAAGCCAGTCTTTAAAGGCTAGAATTGGGCAAGTAGAAGCCAATGATCTCACAAGACAGCAAGAATTAATAAAGCAAAGTCCAAAGAATGACAAAATAGAAGGAAACATGAAATATCTCAATGAAAAGATACTAGATCCTTTCCACACAATTAAAACTAGATCTAAACAATTGGAAAAATATTGAGTGCTCATGGATAGGATGAGCTAATATAATAAAAATGAGAGTTTGGAATACTAAATGGTCTAAGACAATATGGGGGTGGGAAAGAGGGAGGTGAATAGTAGAGGACACCAAGAGAAACTTGAATGAATGAGAAAAACAGGATATTCTATTACACACAAAGAGGGCACAGGAAGGGGAAGGGATCTATACTATTATAAGAATGAAAAGAAGAGAGCATTAAGAGGTAATAGTTAAACCTTACTTTCAGTGTAATTAACCCTGAGAGGGAAGAGTAGCTTTATCCACTGGGATATAAAACTCTATCCAACCCTACTGAGAAAGTCAGAAGGGGTAAACCAAGGGGAGCAGGGGATTGGGGAGGTCATAAAAGGGAGGAGAGAAGAAGGGGAGGGAATTCATTAGACCTGAAAAATAGAGGGGAATAATAAGGGAGGGGATAGAAAAGGTAGTAAATCAAGGGAGGGGAAAAGGGTTACTGGCATGAAGCAAACCACTGGTTTAAAAGGAAATAGTGTAAGAAGAAGAGGTAGAACTAGGAGAGGATACAAAAATGTTGGTGAATACAAAACTGATAATTATAACTCTGAATGTGAATGGGATGAAATCACCCATAAAAAGGAAGCAAATATCAGAGTTGATGAGAAACCAAAATCCTACCATATTTTGTCTACAAGAAACACATATGAGGCAGGTGGACATACACAGGTTTAAGTTAAAGGGCTTGAGCAAAATCCTTTGGGCATCAAATGAGAAAAAGAAGGCAGGTGTGGCAATTATGATTTCTGACAAAGTCAAAGTAAAAATAAATATGATTTAAAAAGACAGGGAAGGTCATTACATCCTGATTAAAGGCAGTATAGACAATGAGGAAATAACATTGCTCAACATGTATGCACCAAGTGGCATAGCATCCAAATTCATAAAGGAGAAACTGGCAGATGTCAAGAAGGAAATAGATAGTAAAACCATATCAGTGGGAGATCTAACTATCCCTGGTTCAGAACTAAATAAATCAAACCAAAAAATAAATAAGAAAGAGGTAAGAGGGATGAATGAAGTCCTAGAAAAATTAGATTTAATAGATATGTGGAGAAAAATAAATAGGGACAAAAAGGAATACACCTTCTTTTCAGCTGCACATGGTACATTCACAAAGATTGACCATGTAATAGGGCATAGAAACATTGCAAACAAATGCAAAAGAGAAGAAATAAGAAATGTAAACTTCTCAGATCATAATGCAATAAAAATAATAATTAGTAAGGGTACCTGGACAGACAAATCAAAAAGTAATTGGAAATTAAATAATATGATTCTCCAAAACCAGCTATGCAAAGAAGAAATCATAGAAACAATCAACAATTTCATTGAAGAGAATGACAATGAAGAGACATCCTACCAAACGCTGTGGGATGCAGCCAAGGCAGTACTGAGGGGGAAATTTATATCCTTGAGTGCATATATAAATAAATTAGGGAGGGCAGAGATTAATGAATTGGGCATGCAACTTAAAAAATTAGAAATTGAGCAAATTAAAGATCCCCAGATAAAAACTAAATTAGAAATGCTAAAAATCAAGGGAGAAATTAATAAAATTGGAAGTAAAAGAACTATTGAATTAATAAATAAGACTAGAAGCTGGTATTTTGAAAAAACAGATAAAATAGACAAAGTACTGGTCAATCTAATAAAAAAATGAAAGAAGAAAACCAAATTGACAGTATCAAAGATGAAAAGGGAGACATCATCTCTAATGAAGGGGAAATTAAGGCAATCATTAAAAACTATTTTGCCCAATTATATGGCAATAAATATAACAATTTAGGAGATGTGGATGAATATTTACAAAAATATAAATTACCTAGATTAACAGCAGAAGAAATAGAATACCTAAATAATCCCATATCAGAAAAAGAAATTGTTCAAGCCATCAAAGAACTCCCAAAGAAAAAATCTCCAGGGCCTGATGGATTCACAAGTCAATTCTATCAGCCATTCAAAAAGCAACTAATCCCAATATTATACGAATTATTTGATATAATAAGCAAAGAAGGAGTCCTACCAAATTTCTTTTATGACACCAATATGGTACTGATTGCAAAGTCAGGTAGATCAAAAACAGAGAAAGAAAACTATAGACCAATCTCCCTAATGAACATAGATGCAAAAATATTAAATAGAATATTAGAAAAGAGACTCCAGAAAGTGATCAAGAAGATCATCCGCCATGATCAGGTGGGATTTATACCAGGAATGCAAGGATGGTTCAACATTAGGAAAATCATCCACATAATTTACCATATCAACAATCTAACAAACAAAAATCACATGATTATCTCAATAGATGCTGAAAAAGCCTTTGACAAAATACAGTATCCATTCCTATTGAAAACACTGAAAAGTATAGGAATAGAAGGACCTTTCCTAAAAATAATAAACAGTATATACCTAAAACCATCAACAAGCAT
>NC_058130.1:418429133-418441416 GCF_016433145.1 Gracilinanus agilis
GGAGACTAAGCTATCACTCTTTGCAGATGATATGATGCTCTACTTAAAAAATCCTAGAGAATCAACTAAGAAGCTTGTAGAAATAATCAACAACTTTAGCAAAGTTGCAGGATACAAAATAAATGCACATAAATCATCAGCATTTCTATATATTTCCAACACATTAGAGCAGCAAGAAGTAGAAAGAGAAACACCATTTAAAATCACCCTAGACAACATGAAATACTAAGGAATCTATCTACCAAAACAAACACAGGAATTATATGAAAACAACTACAAAACACTTTCCAAACAATTAAAACTAGATCTAAACAATTGGAAAAACATTGATTGCTCATGGGTAGGACGAGCTAATATAATAAAAATGACCAATCTACCCAAATTAATTTACTTTTTTAGCACCATATCTATCAAACTACCAAAAAGTTTTACACTGAATTAGAAAAAACTATAATAAATTTCATTTGCAATAACAAAAATCAAGAATATAAAGGGAAATAATGAAAAAAACGTGAAGGAAGGGGGCCTAGCAGTACCAGATATTAAACTATATTATAAAGCAGCAGTCATCAAAACGGTATGGAACTGGCTGAGAGACAGAAGGAAGGCAGTGGAATAGACTTAGGGTAAGTGACGTCAGCAAGACAGTGTATGAGAAACCCAAAGAGCCCAACTTTTGAGATAAAAATCCACTATTTGACAAAAACTTCTGGGAAATTTGGGAAACCATATGGGAGAGATTAGGTTTAGATCAACATCTCACACCCTACACCAAGATAAATTCAGAATGGGTAAATGACTTGAATATAAAGAGGGAAACTATAAATAAGTTAAGTGAACATAGAAGAGTTTACTTGTCAGATCTCTGGGAAAGGAAAGATTTTAAAACCAAGAAAGAGTTAGAGAAAATTACAAAATGCAAGATAAATGATTTTGATTATATAAAACTAAAAAGCTTTTGTAAAAACAAAAACAATGCAGCCAAAATCAGAAGGGAAACAACAAATTGGGAAAAAAATCTTTACAACGAAAAGCTCTGACAGGGGTCTAATTACTCAAATACACAAGGAGTTAAACCAATCGTATAAAAAATCAAGCCATTCCCCAATTGATAAATGGGGAAGGGACATGAATAGGCAATTTTCAGATAAAGAAATCAAAAGTATCAATAAGCACATGAGAAAGTGCTCTAAATCTCTAATAATTAGAGAAATACAAATCAAAACAACTCTGAGGGGGCAGCTGGGTAGCTCAGTGGATTGAGAGCCAGGCCTAGAGATGGGAGGTCCTAGGTTCAAATCCGGCCTCAGACACTTCCCAGCTATGTGACCCTGGGCAAGTCACTTGATCCCCATTGCCTACCCTTACCACTCCTCCACCTATAAGTCAATACACAGAAGTTAAGGGTTTAAAAAAAAAACTCTGAGGTATCACCTCACACCTAGCAGATTGGCTAAAATGAAAGAAGGGGAGAGTAATGAATGCTGGAGGGGATGTGGCAAAACTGGGACATTAATGCATTGCTGGTGGAGTTGTGAACTGATCCAACCATTCTGGTTGGCAATTCGGAACTATGCTCAAAGGGCTATAAAAGAATGCCTGCCCTTTGATCCAGCCATACCATTGCTGGGTTTGTACCCCAAAGAGATCATAGATTAACAAACTTGTATGAAAATATTTATAGCTGCACTTTTTGTGGTGGCAAAAAGCTGGAAAATGAAGGTATGCCCTTCAATTGGGGAATGGCTGAACAATCTGTGATATATGCTGGTGATGGAATACTATTGTGCTCAAAGGAATAATAAACTGGAGGAATTCCATGTGAACTGGAAAGACCTCCAGGAATTGATGCAGAGTGAAAGGAGCAGAGCCAGAAGACCATTGTACACAGAGACTGATACGCTGTGGTAAAATAGAATGTAATGGACGTCTGTACTAGCAGCAATGCAATGACCCAGGACAATTCTGAGGGACTTATGGAAAAGAACGCTACCCACCTTCAGAGGAAGAAGTACAGGAGTGGAAATAGAAAAAAATAACTGCTTGAACACATGGGTTGAGGTGGACATGATTGGGGATGTAGACTAGAAACTACCACACCAATGCAACTATCAACAATTTGGAAATAGGTCTTGATCAATGACACATGTTAAAACCAGTGGAAATGTGCATCAGCCATGGGTGGGAGGACCTCGGGGGGTGAAGGGGAAAGTAAGAGCATGAATCATGTAACCATGTTAACTTTTCTAAAAAAATAAATATTAATAATTGTTTAAAAAAAAAGACTATCTCCCTTTTGATCCAGCCATAGCACTGCTTGGATTATACTCCAAAGAGATAATAAGGAAAAAGACTTATACAAAAAATATTTTTAACCAGGCTCTTTGTGGTGGCAAAAAATTAAAAAATGAGAGAATGTCCTTCAATTGAGGAATGGCTGAACAAATTGTGGTATCTGTTGGTGATGGAATACTATTGTGCTGAAAGGAATAAAGAACTGGAAGACTTCCATGTGAACTGTAATGATCTACAGGAATTGATGTAGAATGAAAGGAGCAGATCCAGGAGAACATTGTACATAGAGATTGATACACTGTGGCACAATCGAACATAACGGACTTCTCTACTAGCAGCAATGTAAGGATCCAGAGCAAGGCTGAGGGAATTATAAGAAAGAAAACTAGCCACATTTAGAGGAAGAACTGTGGGAGGAGAAACATAGAAGAAAAACAACTGCTTGAACACATGGGCTGATGGGGATATTATTGGGGATGAAGACACTAAACGATAACTGTAGTCCAACTATCAATAATATGGAATTAAGTCTTGATCAATGATACATGTAAAACCCAGTGGAATTACGCGTCGGCTAAGGGGAGTTAGGGGGATTTGGTAGAGAGAGAAAGAATATGAAATATGTAACTAGGGGAAAATATCCAAAATAAAAATTTAAATAAACAAATAAATGGAAAAAAACTCCTAGGAATATTGTAGGCAAATACAGAGCTTCCAGGCACAATTAAAATAATAATAATAATAATAATAATAATAATAATACAAATAGCAAGAAAAGGAGTTTGATTATTAAGGAACAATAATAATGATCACACCAAAACTTTGCAGCTGTCATAATAAAGAAGATATCTTAGAATTATATTACAAATGGCAAAAGAAAAAGGTATACACTATACAGAAAAATTAAATGTAATACTGCAGGGATATGGGGCAGGACCTGGGAATGATTGAAAATGAATTTTTAAAAGAATAAAATATTTTCAAACACTCCTAATAAAAAGAACAGAATGTTATATACATTTTAAAATGGTGATATAGGTTCTTTAAGAAAAATAGAAATATATACGTATTTGTTTAATTGAAAGTAAATATATATGAATGAATTGCTTACATGTTATTGACAGGATATGAAATAAAAAAAGTCTTCTCAGATCTTTAATATCTTAAAACACTATGAAGTTGAAAATGACAGAGGGTAAAGGATTGGTATTATTTTCTTCTAATAGTCTAAGGTGGGGACAAAATTGGAGGGATAGGACATTATTCTGGGAATGGAATGAGAAATAAAGCAAGGGTTATCATTATTTTATATAAAAAAGTACATAAGATGAAATTATATAGACATGAAAGAAGACATAGGAGGGTTCAGAGATACACCTACATTTAGTTTACAGAGACATCTTTAGTCAGTGACCTTACTAAAGAGCGTTAGTTAGCACCATAGAAACATTAGAGAAAAGATTTCAATGTAATTCAATTGCCATTGTCAATTGGAAATTATTATTCCCAAATATCTTTACCTTTCTTGTCTAACTCATTATTGTTTCTGTTAAGGTGGATGAGAAAACATTGTCTAAGTAAAACTTAAAGTGATAGGTTTAACATTCTGCGTAAAAGTAAAAATTTCATTGTACTTTCTCTTCCTAATTGGCGTATGAACATTCTGAAAAAGGGAAACTTCTGATTATCAGAATTTTAAAATAATAAATTAAAATGTGTGTTCACATATAGTAACTTGAATAACTTTAACAAAGCATTATCACTTTATTTAATTAATAAATCCAAATAATTCATGTTAGAATACTTTGTATTAAATTCCTCTTATGAAGTTATTTATAGACTATTGATGCAATACAACAAACATTCATTAAATCTTTACTATCTGCAAAGCACTATATTTTAAGTATCCCTGATGGGTCTTTCTGATACTCCACCCTTTTTCATCTTCAATGATGCCTGTTCTTGTTTTTAGATACTTCTCCCAAAAGGGAAACCATTTAAATGATATTATACTTTGTTTTGATTTTGTATTACTTTCTTGCTCCCAACATGGCACTTGAGCAGTCCACCTGTTTTTTCTGATTCTTGATGAATGACCAATGCACCTCATCTTTCAGAAATAAATATATATGATGTCTTTTACAATGCTTCTCACACTTAAGTAATTATTTGTAGCATGCTTCAGCCTACTTCTACCCACCATTCAGCTTTTAAAAGTCTTAAATATCTTGTAATTTGAATTCTCTGAGATCATGATATTGCATGTCATGGACATATATACCATGATTAGAGAATATTCACATGAAATAAATTCATTCATATGAAATAAATTTATAGGAGAAAACAGTTTAATTTAAAACAATACCCCCAAGAGGTCATTCATATTCATACCATAGTCTGAACAGTATTCATTTTGTTTTTTTAGTGTGAATGATTAAACCAGTTTCTTTCATCCATAGGGCCAGTGAAAAAATGAATTTTTGTAGTCATAGCTGTCACAAGTCATTTCCCGGTTGAAAAAAAAAAAAGATATCAAGATTTTTTTTCTACTTAGTTAAAAGCTTTTTTAAAATATCAGAAACAAGAATATATGATTATCTTTGTCTATGCTTCCCACTCAGACATGTGGATTATTACTTTAAAAAATACTTTGAAAAAGTTTGCTTGTTAGGTTCACATAATTCAAAGATTTTTTTGTGCATGTGTAAATGCACATTCATGTGTTCAAGGAATAAAAGAAGTCTCTGTTGGCCATCAATCTGTTCTATCAGAGCACGTTCTCAGATCCAAAGGTGCTTTTGAAGAGTTTATTATTGTTTTCTATGTCACTGGAGATAGCCCTAAATAAACTTGATCTACCTTCTTTCTCTATCCTTCCTGCCACTTCTGTTACTCTCTTTCTTAACCTCCTTTTCCTAATCTCTCAATTTTCAAGAGTTTTTCAGAGTTCAAGTCAAAGGGCATGAATTGAAATCCAAGTTCTAATTAGATTTGAGACTTTGGCAAGTTAATTGACCTCTATAAGCCCAAGTTTCTCTTTTGATATACAATCTAGACCAGTGATGGGCAAACTACGGCCTGCAGGCCAGACGTGGCCCCCTGAAATGTTCTATTCACCTTGCTACATTATTCCTAATGTGATGAATACAATAAGTAGGATACAATACAATGAAACTTCAAAATCATTGCCTTAGAAACAGACTGACAGATGAGCATTTCCTTTCCTTTGGCCCCCTCTTTAAAAAGTTTGCCCATCATTGATAGACTGAACTAGATGACTTATAAGGATTCTTACTATCTATCTCTATCTGGGAGACTATGGTCCCTCTATCTTTCTTCCTTTTCAATATATTCCTTTATTGTTCTTCTTGCTCTCTCATTAAACACCAGAAAACATAATTCTAGGCAAAAATAAAGATGAAGATAAAGAGGGATAAATATAAAGTCTTGAACTTACCATTTTCTTAGAATTATCAACTTTACAAGTGTAAGATAGAGAAAATATAATGGCTACAGTTCATAAGAAAAATATCTGTACATTTTAATGAAATTCAAAATTAATATGATTCAACAATGTGATATAGCAATACTTATCTGCCCCCTCAACAATACATAAAAGTTTACATGAGCCTGCCTGAATTAATAGAAATTCATTTATCAGAATGAGGGAGGTCCCAATTTCATTGTCCTTTGTTCAGATCACATATGTACTATTTCGGTTAGTTGTGTAAACCATGTTTATGATATTGGCACATCACCTTAGACACATGAGCACATCACACACAGACATAAGGACAACAAGGTTGCAGACTGAGGAGGAAGGAGACTGTCATTAGAAGATTGCTTAAAAGATTTAAAAATATTTGTTATAAAAAAGAGAAGATTTCAGGAGAACTAGAAAGCTCTCTTCAATTATCTGAAAAGTTGCCATGTTGAAGCATGCTGCAAAGTATGACCTAGTTAATTTACAGATTAATATGAAAGAACAGAAATCTCATATCCAGTCACCCAGAGCAAACCATATGGCCTATAGCCTAAGGTCAAGCGGTGGTCAGACTCCTGGTGTGAAATAAGAAGAAACACACGAGGGAAAATGGCCCCAGTAGTTTATAAACTGTAATACTGCTGATATGGAATAATGCCACTTTTAAAAATGTAGTAAGGTTCTTTACGCTTGATATTCATTTTTCTGAACTTATTTTTTAAAAAATGAGTTGTCCATCTAATAAATGATGAGATCATCTTAATCAATTAATATCTTAATATAGAATAAGGTTTTCCTTAAAAAAACAATAGCTAACATTTATATAATGCTTTATGGCTTGTAAAAACCTATTATATATTATTTTCTTTGAGCTTCACAATATCTCTGTGAGATAGATGCTATAATTATCCCCATTTTACAGGTAAGAAAATGAAAGTAAAGTGAGATTAAGTGATTTACCTCATATCACACAGCTAATAAGTGTCTAAGGGAGGATTCAAATTCAGGTCTTCCTAATTCCAAATTCAATTCTCTATCTTCTATACTAATTAAATTCCCAGTATCTCTTATTACACAACCCTCTTCCATAATGACAGGAACACTAAAGCTAACAGGGTCAGATTAATTAACCCTACCTACTTTTCCAAATAATATAAAACATCACCCTGCTGGCAATTGCCTCAAGTTCAATATATACATACATATATATATGTAATCTTAAAATGAGAACTCCCTGAGGGTAATGGGAAGGTTATAATATGTGCTATAAAATATTTAGAGTCAGAAGACTTGAGTCTACCATTTACTACTTATGACCTGGAATAAAGTATTTCATCTCATCTGAATAATAAAGGAGTTTGGTTAGTTGTTGCTTCCAGCTCCAACTCTTTGAACTGTGATTGGTATGTGTTGTTCCTTTCTGCCTAACCCTAATAGAACTGGACCAGCAGGAATAGCACACATCTATTAATGATAAGACTCCTTTTATGCAGTTCCAGATGTCAGAGGTACAGTAGGACTGATGAGTAGATGTTACTAAGAGGTAGACTATAAAAAAAAATTCAATAAAATAGAACAATGTCAAAGTGAAATGAATAACGCTAGAAGGGAGCGAACTCCCTGACTCTTAACATATCTGGTTGGAGGTTAAATGGCTATTGTTAGGTTTTCTCACCAGGACCAAACACATCCTGTTCAGTTATAACTAACCTTATTGGAACTTTTGATGAAAATACTATCTACAGGCAAAGAAGGAACTATTGGAATCTGAGTACAGACCAAAGCATGGTATTTTCCATTTATTTCCTACATGCTATTTCTATTGTATGTATGATATGTATCTTCTGTCATGACATGAGCAATATGGAAATATGTAGCAAGTAAAAGTATGAGTATAACCTATATCAGACTATTCACTGCCTCAGGGAGGGGTGAGGATGGGGAGGGAGAAAATATGAATTTTAAAATGTCAAAGAACAATTGTTTCTACATGTAAGTGAAAAAATACAAAATAAAAACATTTTAAAAATAACTACTCTTGTGCTTTTTGCTTATGCAGGTAGCTTGCGATTAATCTCATATACTCGATGGGCTCCCCAAAGAAAAAATTGTGATGTTTTGCTTTACCTCTCTGCCAAGGACAAAACGTTTTCTCTTTCTCTCTTTCCCCTCTTATCTCTTTTAGCATCTTATAGTGGCAAATGAGGATTGAAGAATTCATTCACTCAAAGAATATTTATTTAGCATCTACCACTATGTTTGGTTCTTAGGAGGATACCAAAATGAATAATTCATAACTCCCATATATATAGAATCTACAGCATAAGATGGGGAGGAAGATAGTCAGGGTTTGAGGAGAAGACTCAGTTTTTTTGTTTTGTTTTGTTGAGTTTTCTTTTCCCCATCCTAGTCCTTGAACATGAGAAGTCAGGAGTGTGGATGTGGACATAAGATAGATAAAAATATTTTGGGATCGTACTCTAGCATACATTTTTTTAATTTAGTAAGTATTTTAAAATGTTTTGAATCAATCAATCCAAAAGCATTTATTAAATGCCTACTATGTTCTAGGTCGTAGGGAATCAAGTATGAAGAATGAAACAATTTCTTTCTGCAAAGAACTTGCATTATAAATTGAATTGAATATGTATTTTTCCGTGTTCTTATCTGCTTTGACCTGGAAAATCATATAAAGAACTGTATGTAAAATAAGAACAAATAAGTTCTTTTGGAAAGCTTCAGAAGCTCTCCTGTAGGTAAAGTACAAGAGTTTCAGCACAAGGTCTTTGTGATATTCATTATATTTGTTCAATTATTTAGTGTTGTTCCCTTCCAGATGCTCAATAATCAAGATATAATTTGACTACCTCAGTATGGGTAAAAAAGCTTACATCACCTTTAAGTTCAACAGAAAAAACTTCAAGTATTGCTTTCCAACCATCTTTTCATGACTTTGTACTATAGCCTTGCTAAGGCAGGGTCATGTTTCATTGATAGGGAGGCAGGATATTCTTTATGATTAAACAGTGCTTCTGGTTGTCTATTCCATGAACTCAATCATAATTAGCATTATTTAAGAATAATAGCTTCTCTTGAAAGAAATTCCCATGAGCTCATTTACTGGGTAAGCATATCACATTTAGATAAAATAGTAAAATGTTGATATCTGATGGATACAAGTAAGAAGTACAAATGTATAGTCAAGTATTTCCTGAAGCAAAGGGAGAGACCCTTCTGGTTCAATGAATCTTACTTTTAAAATGAGACGAGACAAGATAAATCAGCTCAGAGGGTCCTACGGGCATGAGATTTCAGACTGGTTTCATTATTGCTGGCGTGTTAGTTTAGCACTTGGCTCTTCAGGGTTGCCAGAGACGGAATACTGAGCTGGCACCAAACAAAGATGTGCACATTATTAAATGTAACTAACTAAGCAGATGAGGTGCAGAATGAGAGAAGAGAAATAAATAAAGACTGGAAGAAAAAAAGTTCATTTAATCAATAAACAATAGTCTTCCTTTCTCAAGTCTTTCCCTCTCAGTTGTCAAGTTGATCTTCACAAAGCACAGATTGGATCATGTTTCCCCATCCCTAAGTCCTATTAAGTAAACTCCAGTGGCTCCCTATTACCTTCAGGATCAAATATAACATTGCCTTTTGGGCTTTTTAAGCCTTCTGTAAACTTGCCCCTTCTTTCTTTCTTAGTCTTCTTAATTCATTACTCACTTTCCCATTATCTGTCATCTAGTTACCCTGTCTTCCTTTCTATTCCTCAAGTGGGATTTTTCATCTTTTCATTCTGGGCATTTTTCCTGACCCTCACCCATTCCTAAGATTCTCTCCTTTCTCCTTTCTATAACCTGGTTTCCTTGATTTCCTTCAAATTCCAGCCAAAATCCTACCTTGTTCAAGAACCCTTAAATGCAAATGTCTCCATCACAGACTATTTCCAATTTATCCTGTCCATATCTTGCTTGCATGTTGTCTCCCTCCTTAGATAGTGAACTTCCTAAGAAATGGGACTTTTTTTAGCTTTTCTCTTTCTTTGAATCTCTACACCTTAGCCTGACTTAATGAAAATGTGTTGCCTGATTGACTGTTATGATATTGGTAAAACTTCCAGGGCTATTTGCATTAGTGGATGCTAGTTAGCTTGATGATAGATTGATTAATAAAGGAAAAATAGATATAGATATGTGATAGAAAAATAAACTCATCTACAAATAGCTGATGGGCTTCTGCAAATCAATCATTTTTTGACAAATAGCTTCTAGGAAAATCTTCATTATGACATTTGTCATTTTTGTTTGGTTGTATCCACTCTTCCATACCCCATTTGGGGTTTTCTTGGCAAAGATACTGGAATGGTTTGCCCTTTCCTTCTCCAGCTCATTTTACTAATGAGGAACCTAAGACAGTATTAAGTGACTTACCGAAGGTCACCCAACTAATTTGTTTCTGAGGTGGGATTTGAACTCACAAAGATAAGTCTTCCTAATTCCAAGCCCAATGCTCTCTCTATTCATCACACTACCTAGCTGTCACATTGTGACATGGAAGTATCAGTATTTCTTCTAGTAGATGATAGAGGAATTCAAGCTCTGGCAAATGATACAAAGCAGGGAAGGTTAATGACTTTCTTTGCTACCTAAGTGTGATGATCACTTCAATGTTTGTGCCAACATCAACTTGA
Organism: Gracilinanus agilis; assembly: GCF_016433145.1. Taxonomy (NCBI): domain Eukaryota; kingdom Metazoa; phylum Chordata; class Mammalia; order Didelphimorphia; family Didelphidae; genus Gracilinanus; species Gracilinanus agilis. Next base: position 418,439,606 of record NC_058130.1, read on the forward strand.
ATCAGAATAAGTAGAGATAGTCAATGGTAAACTTGCTGCACTCGGGGTCCAAGAAAAGTTTGTAGCATAAAATTGTAGCAGACCCAGTCAGCATAGTTTAATGATTTTCTCCAACTTTGTCCACTAAGACATTTGTAGGAGTGAAAGCAACAGAAGGTTGTAATAATACAAGGTTTATGAGGTTTGGTGAAGCAATATCGGTTTTAAAGTAAGAGGGAAAGGTGCTCAAGAGAAGAGGGTGATATAGAGTTGAACTGACTCAAGAAGGTATAAAGATATAGAAGACAGTTCAATGTAGCCAAAACAAGGGTCATAGCCTGAGGGAAAAGAGAGAGGTAGAGGGATTGGAGGCCACTGTGAGAACAAAGAATGGGGTTAGAGGTAGCAAAGGAGAGGGAGAATGACAATCAATTGTGATCAGGTAAAGAAATGGAAGTGGAATTCTTATGGGTGATAGCAAAATCAAGAGGATGACTATTGGGGCAACTAGGTGGCTCAGTGGATTGAGAGACAGACCTAGAGATGGGTGGTCTTGATTTCAAATCTGTCCTCAGACACTTCCTAGCTGTGTGATCCTGGGAAAGTCACTTAACCCCCACTGCCTAGTCCTTACACTCTTCTGCCTTGGAATCAATTTACAGTATTGATTTCAAGATGGAAGGCAAGGGTTTAAAAAAAAGAGAGCTTGACCATCAAGTTGACCATATTCCATAATCTCTTATTTTTTTGGATGAAGAAACTGAATTCCCACATGGTTAAGTGCCTTGTTCAAATCTGAAGGATCATATTATCTGAGTGTGAAGAGACTTCAGATGGCATCTATTTCAAAGGTTCTTTATCTTGTTTGTATAATGGACTCCTTGGTAGTCTGATCAGTCCTACAGGCTTCTTTTCAAAATAATGTTTTTAAAAGAAAAAACTCTTAAAATAATTAGGAAAATATATTTTAAAAATAATTTTATGTACCCTAAATTTAAGAAATTCTAATGTGGTCCAACTTGTACCTGATCAAGAAACTCCTTTATAATGTTAATGGAAAATGATTGTGCAGCTTAAAGATTCTATTGTGGAAGGATTTAGTGCTCCTTAAGGCAGCCCATTTGAGTTTTAAATAGATCAAATTGTTAGGAAAGCATTCCTTATATCAAGCCTAAATCAACCTCTATGTAATTTCTATTCATTGCTCCAAATACTATGCTTTGGGGAGTAGCAAGAGAATTCTAATCTCTCTTTCACATTACCTTACCTTCCCACATTTGAATACAACTATCATCACCTCCTGACCCGCTGCCCATGGCTTGTTTTCTCCAGGTAAAATATTCCTTTTACCTGTATTCCAACTGCAAAACCAGTTCTCTTTCTACTTCTTTTCTAGATATACACAGGAAGGTGCTAGTTGGTAACTAGAATGGGAGGAAGTATGGTAGGGGAAGGTCCAAATCTTAAAACTGGCATATAGTTAGGAACAAGGATTTTTTAAATCTCTACTCACCAAGTGAGACTAAGAAAATAAACAGATCTCTGCTAAGTTTAGTCAAAGGAGGTCATCTTCCTTGAGTCATCTGGATTGTGAATCAGCCAATGAACAGATATTTACTATTTGCCCAGCCTCATTTAAGGTTCCATGAATGACTGATTGTTGACTTAGTTTATTAGGTGGAAGAAAACAGTCTCTATTCTTAGAGGGCCTCCAAACTAGTTGTGAGAGTAAAAAAGAAAGAAAGAAAGAAAGAAAGAAAGAAAGAAAGAAAGAAAGAAAGAAAGAAAGAAAGAAAGAGAGAAAGAAAGAAAGAAAGAAAGAGAAAGAAAGA
>NC_058130.1:418441450-418451926 GCF_016433145.1 Gracilinanus agilis
AGAAAGAAAGAAAGAAAGAAAGAAAGAAAGAAAGAAAGAAAGAAAGAAAGAAAGAAAGAAAGAAAGAAAGAAAGAAAGAAAGAAAGAAAATAATTAATGAACAATTCAAGAGATAAAAATAAATATTGGATAGCAGAAGTAAATATAATGAACTGAAGCAAAAAAAGACTTCATGGAGGAGGTGTCATTTGAATTAGACCTTTATGGATGAGTAAGATTTGATTAATAGAAAAAAAAGTCTTGTGAATTTCAGAATTTAAATATGTCATCTCCTTGTCTTCTGCTCAGACTAATAGATCCTACTGCTTCGTGAATGAATAAAGGAATGAACAAATAAATAAACGAGTGAACAAAAAGAAATATTATGTGCTTTCCATGTGCAAAAGACTATACTAATAACTGAGGACACAAATATAAAAGCAGACAGTCCTAGCTCTCCAAGAAACACACACTTTAATGGAGGAGATAACACATACAATAGGTAGATTGTAGGCCTGGAAGTCTGAATGGAAAATAATCCAGTTTGAATGGAGTATGGAGGAAGATAACACTATTGTACAAATGCATCTTCTTTAGTGTCAAGTTGATTGATAAAAACTCATCTCTTTCTGACACTGAGCATTTTGACTATGCCCAAGACTTTAGCAGTGAGAACTTTCTTCACTGGGTTTTCATTTGCTGCTGAGATGGTGGAAAACTATAGCCAACTAAAGACAGTTGTCAAAGCAGGATTAAAAGTGGATTCAAGGCCTGCGGGTGAAAGATTGCTGCTATTCCTAGAGTTTTCAAGCTGGGGGGTGGGGGGGGGGGTCCCAGGTCATTACCATTTCAGACAGTTGCAAAACAAGGACTTTGAAATCCTAACAAAATCTCCCAAATGCCTGTCCCAGGACAGGGAGATGTTTGTGTAGCAGGCATTTCTACTGACTTACTTCCTTAATATTTAAATTGATAGAACTTATAAAGCAAAAGTATAGACATATGCAGCTCTATGTGTTTTCACGTGAGCCAAAAAAAATATTTTTTCACATATATTGTATATGTGTTAATATGTATATCATATAGTCATGTAGGTATATACATACATGTGCATATTATACATTATTTCCCTATTAAAGAGTCAGCAGATATATTTGGCTTGCTCTGTATACATTTATGTATATGTATATATATACATAGATATATATAGATATAGATATATTAAAAGATATGAAGATATATGCATATGTGTGTATATACTCACATATAAATTATGCATTTATGCACACAAATATTGTTCTATGCATCAAACAAAAGCCTTCTCTCCAAGTTTACTCTCAGAATATGGCTAGAGGACTTAGAGAGGTTAACTGTGGTCTTAAAACACATAAATGTCAGAAGTGAGATGACCTCAGTTCAATCTGACTCTCCATTTCATCTCACCCTGTGCCTATCAGAACTTCAAATTGTGATATCTTTTTGGTCAGAAGATTTGATTATGTTAAAGATAAGAATTGAAATAGGGAAGAGAACCTCCAGAGATGTTGTCCCAGAGAAGTCCTCACAGTTCCTAATCACTGGATAAGACAGAGAGTGTGTTGTAAACATTTGCATTTTTATCTGGCACATCTGGATCTTTACCAGATACTGTCTTGAAAGCAGTGTCCCTGCAAACTTGAGAAAATGTGAACTTAAGTGACAGTATATAAATAGCTGGAGAGAAAAATAGAGTTCTGGGAAATTCCATCCTTGCTACCCCACCTTTCCAACACCCCCACCCTCAAGCTCAATGACTGGAAGAGTTGAGAGCATTGTATCACCAGTCTCTATTCCTGTTGGCTAATGTTACCTGGAGGACCAGAAAACTTGCTACTAGGGCTAACTCCTTCCTCCCCCATCACTGCTCCAAGGACTGCAGTTGTCCCTCTTTCCCCAGTGCCTGTCTCTCAGAACTCACCCTACTGGGCCATTGCTGATCCTTGTGTGAAGGCATGAGCATGAGCATGTCCTTGGGTACTGTGTTTCAGCCCCTGGCAAGCCCTCCTCTTCCTTGGAAATCTGAAACATGGGCTTGCCTGGAAGTCAAAAGAGATCTTGGGTGAACTAAATTTGTCTGCTTTCTTCTTCCACTAGTGCCATCGGAATAGATTCTCAGTCTAATAAGTTTTGACAAGAGCTGGCAAGGGGAGCAGGTGCCAATGAATCCAACTAGTCAGAGGCATTAGAGACACTGTGGGCACCAGAGGATAGAGGTGTTGCCATGGGAACAGAGTGAAAGGTGCTTGGTGGTGGCTGGTTAGGAGGTTTGTTTTCTTGTTTAAGACAGAGCTGAGGAGTTAGAAGAGATACTATCCATTTTCCACTTGAGCATCAATAGGTAAATTCATCCCCCCCTCAACTTCCTTTACCCCCACCTTACCTAGTATCTGAAGAATTTAATTTCTTCCCTAACATGAATATTTCTTAAAGATGAGGAATATTCAGAGCTTTTGAAAAAAAGGTATTTTCAGGAAAAAAAAGGGCAGTTCTAATCAAAGAACTCTTCATGCTGGAAGGAAAATTGGTGCTCTGGGGGAGGAGCTTTTTTTTTTCACCAAAAGGATTTGAGGACAACACTTTGAGTTGCAAAGCTATATAACCCTTGTTCTCATTGAAATTTCTCTCTTTTGTGCCCTTTGGCCTACTTCTTGCTTCCAGTTTCAGGGATAATAGATGACAATAGAGCTTATTCCTCAAACTCAAGACTTGTTAAAGGTAATGGGGACTATGATCTCTCCAGGCTAGAAGTGAGGCCCTTAAAAAAGTGAAGAATAATGTAAAAAATCCTAAAAATATCAAATCATTTATTTAAAAAGAAACTTATTCTTCTGCCTCCATGTAATTTAGTTCCCTGTGTCACCCTAATTAGTGATTGCTGATGTAACCATTTCCAGAAGTAGGCAAGTAGAAACCATATCAAAGAATATAGAAGCAAGTGCTGGGAGTAAGTCTAGACTGGTGGTGTCAAACTAAAATAGAAACAGATCCCTTCCTATGGCATATTGATTGAGATAGTCACCAATTAACATTATCTACATAGTACTGTATTTTTATTTATTTTGTTAAATGCATCCAAATTATATTTTTATTTGGTTCAGTCTCACTGGGGAATTTTGGGGGCAGTGAGTTTGATACATCTGGCTAATGAAGTAGAAAATTAGAGTTATATAACTGTGGTTATAAAGATTAAACCTCTTTTGACATCAAAAGTTTCTTCAGTCAGTACTAGCCTAGGTAATAGTGAAGTCCCGGACAATGGATAGAGTGTAGGTTGTCAAGTATGAGGACCTGGTTTCAGCTCTGTCACTTCTGAAATGGTGACAACTTACTAAAAATTTATATTTTGGTTTTTCTATCTGTACATTCAAGGAGTTATATGTCTAAATTTGCTTTGATCCTATGATTTTTCTGCATTCTTCATCCCCAGTTGGGGTCACCTAACTCCTGTCTTCAGGCTTAGTATGATTTTCTACTCTAGAAAAATCTAACCTCTAGAAAGGTATAATTCAAGACTTCCTATACTGGAGCCTTTATATCAAGGCATACTTGCTATTGATCCTAGTCTGACTTTAAAATCAGGGAAAAATAACTAGATAATTACTTTGTTCTTAGTAGCTCCAAACTTAAACCTCAGTTTTGGTGACCAGGTTTATTTTGTGTTTATTCTCTATTTGAATCTTTGCTGTGGTTCAGTCCCTAGAACACTGGTATTCTTTGAGTCCTAACATTAATAAATGTGCCCCTGGAGAATACAATCCTACTCCTAAACTCAATTCTCCACCAGCTATAGTCATGGCTCCATGAAATCAACTGCTTCTTGTTTCAACTTGCATCAAGCATCTGCTTTTAGATGGCTCCGATATGGTGCTCTACTTGTCTGCCAGGACTTCAGATAGAATACTTTTTATTACTTACTCTTGATATATTTAAACTGTGCTCCAGTAGATATAGTTTCTGGGTCCAAGGATCACTTTTGTAGTTTATACCACTATCAACAAATCTCTTGTTCTAATGTTCTTTCTAGAGATCTAAGCACTGAATTTGAAGACTGCTGGCTTTGTACTCTAATGTCAACAAATTCTTATAACTTTCAATCAGGCTATATATCTACACAGGACCTCATTCAGTGAGACCACTGGGCAATTAGACAGTCCGACCAGACTACTTAAGTGAAAAATAGTCTTATTTTTTCCCTAACTAGCAAAATTTTCCTGAGTGAATTAATCAATTAAGAAACATTTATTAAGTACCTAATATATGTCAGAGACAGAATTAGGTGCTATGAATACAAATATAAAAATAAGATAATCTATGCCTGAAAGAGCTCATATTCTAATTAAAGTGTTCCATATGTTCACAAATAGAGGATTTATACAAAATAAATTTACAAAGATTTGAGAGGTGGGGCCTAACTGCTACCAGAAAAAAAAAACTTTTAAGGATACAGATCTTGAGATGAGCCTTGAAGGAAATGAAGGCTTCCAAGAGGAAAGGGAGAATATTCCATTACAGAGGAGAGCCTGAACAAGGACACAGAGGTGGGAGATAGAATGGTATGTATGAAGCCTAGCAAGTAGTCTGGTTTAGTTGATGGTATGAAAAGTATGGTTGATAGTAGTAGTACATAATCAGCCTAGAAATATAGATAATAAGATTCAGAAGGACTATAAATGTGGATCAGAGAACTTTACAATTTATCCTAGGAGTTATAGAGAATCACTAAAGTTTCTTATATAGGACAACGACAGGGTCGGACCTTCAGGTTCGAATGGACAGATTAAATGGGGCAGAGACTGAAGCAGGGGCACGATCTAGAAGATAATGGCAATAGGCCAGGTGAGATATGATAAAGCCTGGAATGGAGTGGTTGTGGTCTGAATAGAAATAAGGCAATTGATAAGAGATGTTGAGGAGGTAGAATTAACAAAACATGACAAGCCAACTGAATATGGCAAGTGAGGGAAAGACAAGAATAACTCCTAAACTACACATCTGAACAACAGAAAAAAATGAAAAATGCCTTCAACAGAAATAGTGTATGCAGAAGGGAAGTTGATAAGCCCTACTTAAGACTGAGTTTGAGATTCCAAAAGACAGATGTGGATGCTGGATTTAATAAAGCTCTCTAGAAAGATGAAGACTAGATAGCTCTGGAAGTCATTTAAGAGGAAATGAAAGCAGAATTTATAAGATCTGGTGAGATGACCACTAGAAAGGGAAGGGCCCAGGATATTGGATAAGGTATAGGGATAGGGATAATGAGAGCAAAAAGAAGAAAATGGTAGTTCCGTTTAAATGTAGAAAGAGAATCATGCCAAAACAATCACAAGAAACCCAACAAAGCGGAAAGAAGAAAGTTTAAAGAGAAAAAAAAGAAACCCAATAAGGAGAGAGTATTCAGAAGGGAGATGATGAACAGTATCAAGTGCCTCAAAATGACAAGAAGAATAAGGACTAAGAAAAGTTAAATATATTTAGCTATAATGGTGTCCTTGAAGAGGGTAGTTTCAGTTGAATTGTGGGCAAGAAGTAGAGAAGTGAGGTAAGAAATGAAAGAAATAGATATAAACAGCTTTTTTTCCTATGTAGTTGGCTGTGAAAGGTAAGAGAGAGCTATGATAGCTTGAGGGGATGGATGGTAGTGTTAAGTAAAAGTTTCTTTTAAAAGTGAAGGTTATAGGGGACAACTAGGTGTCTTAGTGGATAGAGTCAGGACTGGAGTTATGAGATCTTGTTTTTAAATATGGTTTCAGACACTTCTAACTTTGTGATCCTTAACCCCCATTGCCTAAACTTCACTGTTCTTCTGCCTTGAAACTGATACTTAGCATTGATTCTAAGTCAGAAAGTGAGAATTCGTTTGTTTTTAATAAAATTAAAAAAATATTTTTTAAAAAGGCAGAAGGGTATGTAGGCATATTTCTGGAAAAGAGTTGAAGAAGTCAGTAGAGCAGAAGGAGTTGAAAATAACAAAGTTATTTAAAAGTATGCAATACAGGGCATAGGTAGAGTAGTTTTATCTTGATGGTGAGAAGACCCCCCCACACACACCTAAAAGATGGGAGGAGAGAAGAAAATAAGGAGCTAGGGAATAACATCCAATTTGTTTAAAATATGGAAGTTGGGAGAAGAGAGATCACAGGATGGCTGGCTTTATGTTTTTTTTAACTTTTACCTTCTATGCCTTAGAATCAAATATTGCTTTCCAGGCTAAAGAATAATAAGGGCTTTGTGATTAGGATTAAGTGACTTGCTTTGGTTCACACAGCTAGGAAGTATCTGAGGTCAGATTTGAACCTAGAACCTCATGTCTCTAGACTTGGCCATCTATCCATTTAGCCACCTACCTACCCCTTATTTTTTTTCAGCAAAATGTGAGGTGAAGTCCTCTAGGAGAGTGATTAGAGGCTGGAGAAGAAAAGAAGTTTGGAATAGCCACTGTGGGAGAGCATCAAAGAGCTGATTAGGGAAAATTTAAAGTATTGACCTGCAGTGGTAACAGCTCTGTTGATAATGAGTAACATAAAGGTATAATGGCTTCAGGCCCTTTGACTACATTCCTTACTCCAATAGTGTTGAGATTTCCAGAAGCAGTAACAAAGAAGCCAGAGGATGGGGATATCCTAAGGCGTAGATCTTTAAAGAGATGAGCCCTGATGAACTGATGAGGCAAGGAGCTCAAGGGTAGAGAACACTGTCAAACTGAACTTGTTAAAGGGCAGAGATTTTGAAAGGATGAACAAGTTGGGTGCTGGTAGAGAACACTCACCATAATTTGACCTGTGCTTAAAAAAATCTGCATTGATTACATATTTCATTTAGTCTCAGCTGAAATCACTAGACAGAGGTCTGATAATTTGCCTCCATATATGAGATGTTCCATATCATTTATTTCATGAACTCCACAGAATGGAATTTGTGCTTCATTTTTATTGACTTATTTTAACAGTATTTAGAATCATGGAAACTTTCCACAAACCTAAACAGAAGCCCCTTCTACAACATCTCAGACAAGTGGTCATCCATCCCCTGATTAAAGATACCCATTAATAGGCAATATTCACCACCTCTTTTAGCAGCCCATTTAACTTTTAGACATCTCTAATTGTTAGATTAGTTAGTTAGTTTGTCCTACATATGAAGTCTAGATCTCTTCTGTAATTTCCATTCATTACTCCTAGTTCTGAACTGTGGCCTCAAATAAAGCAAACCTAATCCTTCTGCATACCAGCCCTTCAAATATTTGAAGTCAGCTATTACATTTCCTCCTAAAACTTATCTTCTCCAAACTAAACATTTTTAGTTTCTTTCATACTGTTGTCACATAGCATGGCTCCATTTAATGGCTCTTTACACCATTTAATTTTTTATGTATTACTTAGCCAACTTGCCTCTAATGCTATTCCTTACATATTATACTTCATCTCCCATCTCAAAGTCTTTGGATTTCATATTGGCTGTTTCTTATTTCTGGAAGCCACTTCTATTTCTCCTATACCTATTAGAATCCTTTTGTTTCCTTCAAAGTTCTTCTAAAATCACACCCTACACATAATGTCTTTTTGAACCCCTAAGTTGCTAATGACCTCTTTTCCTCTGCAAAAAAGTACCTTGTATTTATTTTGAATACAATTTGCATTTGCTTATTAATATACAGATAAACATAAATGAATGTATAGGTATAGACATACACACATGTATGTCTATATCTATATATGTGTGTTTATACATACACATATATGTATATGTGTTACACCATCTCTGATAGAAATTAAGCTATTGGAACCAGGTTGTAATATTTTTGACTTTTCATCCTCACTCTCTAGCAGAATTCCTGGTACATAGTAGGCATTTATAAATGCCTGTTGATAGATTGATAATTTCCACTTCTTCACTATCTTGGTTACTCCCAATTAACATTTATGAAGCATTACAGTTATTAGAATTCTCTCCATCTTGTTTTCATTAACCACAAATTTAAATGTGTAATTAAAAGCTGTCCTTTGCCACCGACTTTCACATCACATGGAAGAGATTATTATTTTTAAGTATATTTCCTCTGCAAAGAATCACTTAACCCTTTGGGGAAATCAATATATCCCTTCCAAGATAAGTAGTGATTTTAGTGGATCATCTTGGGAGAATGTTTCATGAAGGAAACAACCTCTAGAGAAAGCAATGTTTTAGTAAGGAAAAAGTTCTGTGGCTACAGCTGTGGCTGAAGCTGGAGACACTAGGATTTACCATAATAAATCTATTAAAGAAGGGTTGTTTTCAATAAAAGATTTACATAACTAAAGAGCAAATTACACAAGGGCTCAATGTCTAGTGAAAATTATTTACTGCTAAATAATGGATACAGCTCTGTGTGCCAAAGTGTTGCAAGGGGCCAAGCTGGGTTTCCATTTGTATTTTACTTGCTTCCTGAAACCCTATTCATTAAACTTTCATATGCCCTTTATGCAGCCATTATTCCACAAATAACAGAGGATACATGCTATAAAGGAAAAAATGAGTTATTTACCAAAATAGCAAGAGTACGAAGAGTTTTTTTCCTCCCCCTTCTGAGTTTCTGGCCCACTTGGGTACCTCTGCTCTTGTTCACTCAACTTGTCTATGAATTGAGGGACAAAGGAAGTGTGGGAGAATAAAACATATGCTTCAGCAGGGTATGTCTGTTACTTAGGAACGAGTCCTTGGTTCTTTGGACCAACAAGCCTGAAAGTTGGGGGGAAATAGACGTAAATTACAACCTCAACAAATTTACCAAAAATGAATATTTATTAAAAATTGTATCGACATGTAATCCAGGAAAAAAGATACAAATAGTTAATAACTAATAGCTTTAAAAAACATGACTAAAAAGAATATCAGTAACCATTTTTATGCTTCAGATTACTGTGGAACACAATGGAAAGAATTATGGGTTTAGAGTCAGAGGACCTGGGTTCAAGTACCACCTCTATTATTTATTGAATGTCTCTGGGCCTCAGCTACTTTCATTTGCAAAATGAGTGAGTTGGAGTAAATGGCTTCTAATGTTCCTTCAAATTCTATCTTTATTCCTATGATCCTTAAGCTCCTTCCTATGAGCCAAGCCCCTTTCAAAATTATTTTATATCCCTCAGCATATTTGAGCCTCACATTACTCACTTTGAAATTTGCAGGAAAGAAATTATCATCCTCTTTTCAAAGAGGTTTATTTAAAGCTACACCACAAAGAACTTGGATTAGAATCCAGGCCTTGATTTAGTGTCCAGCTTTCTTTCTGTTTCATTCTTCTATCACTCCAAGTCAGCCATACAGACCATCCAGCCCAGAGTTCTCTCAGTATGATTTCATTAAAGATCATTTTTGGCAACCGGTAAGATAAGAATGCCTTGAAATTATAAAATCTTCTAAAAATTTGTTATAAGTTCCTCATATAGGAAGAGTTAATATGGTTTCTGACACATACCCCACCCATCCTACAAATAAAAGACCACAAAAAGGCAATAAGGATTTTGCATATAAATAAGAGTAAATGAATCTGGATGTAAATAAGTAGTATATAATACTATGGTGAAGAGATATTCTCTTTCCAGTTTGATTCTATGGAATAGATAACTCCTCATACCACCTTATGCAGTTGCAGTAGTCTTGCATATTAAAATGTAGAACATTTTGGGTACTACTAATAATTGAATGGACCTTGGGTAAACAGTGGGATATATCTCTGCCTGTCCTCAAGGGGAAAAAAAAGAGATAAAACAATTCAAAATCACAGTCAAAATGTGACTTGAAACAAAATCTACAGAAATATAATTTAAGAGAACTAAGTGTTCAGGGTTGAAGGAATGAAGGAGAGAGCCAGAATTAAGGGTAAAAAGAAAAGAATTTTAAATGAGATAAAACAATCAGTACAAAGAGTATTTATTGGAAGTCAAGTAAGAATACATCAATGGGAATAGTGCAACTTACAAGCCAGAACCTTCCTTCAAGAAGCTCACAGTCTGGTTGTAGATACAGGTAACAAACAAAAAAATCGAAGGCACACATAGTTAAGTCCTAATTATGTAGTTTATATAGTGTGCAACATGGAACTCTAGTTAAAGGAAAAATCAAGAAGCCTGATAGAAACTAATCGATGCTTTAAGACTGGGATGGAATTTACACAGATGAGGAGAAGGTGAGGAGAAATTGTGGGAAAGGGAAAAAAAGGACCCATGGCACAAATCAGAAACAAATGTGGACCAGTTTCCTGAATAAAAGAGTTTGCATAGAAAAAGAATAGGATAATATGATTCTTCAAAACCAATTTGTCAAAGAAGGAATCATAGAAACAATAAACAATTTCATTGAAGAAAATGACAATGATGAGACATCCTACCAAACTCTGTGGGATGCAGCCAAGGCAGTACTCAGGGGGAAATTTATATCCTTGAGTGCATATATTAACAAATTAAGGAGGGCAGAGAT
>NC_058130.1:418452227-418463291 GCF_016433145.1 Gracilinanus agilis
AATGGCTGAACAAACTGTGGTATATGCGGGTGATGGAATACTATTGTGCTAAAAGGAATAATAAACTGGAGGAGTTCCAGGCGAACTGGAGAGACCTCCGGGAACAGATGCAGAGGGAAAGGAGCAGAGCCAGAAGAACTCTGTACACAGAGACTGATATACTGTGGTAAAATCGAATGTAATGGACCTCTGTACCAGCAGCAATACAGTGACCCAGGACAGCTCTGAGGGATTTATGGTAAAGATGCTGCCCACATTCAGAGGAAGGACTGCAGGAGAGGAAACATATAAGAAAAACAACTCCTTGAACACATGGGTCGGAGTGGACATGATTGGGGATGTGGACTCGAAACTACCACACCAATGCAACTACCAACAATTTGGAAATTAGTCTTGATCAAGGACACATGACAAAACTAGTGGAAATGTGCAACGGCCATGGGTGGGGGGAGTGCGGGGGGTGAAGGGGAAAGGAGAAGCATGAATCATGTAACCATGTTAAAAATGAATATTAATAAATGTTTGAAAAAAAAGAATAGGAAATAAAGTTGGTTTTCTATCAAAAAAGAGTAAGATAATGGAGGGCCTGATAGTTAGCAATGATTGTGACCATGGGGGAAATAAGTGAAAGAAAAGCTAAAAGCCTACATTGGAGGAACCTGTCTTTAATTATCTGTAATTTCCCTACCATTGTTGTATGTACTGCTATCCCTTCAGTGGTCCCAGATATCACAAATGTTACAGATGATATTGGAGGTCACAGATTATGGTTTTAGTGTTTTAGAATGACTCACTTTCACTCATCTCATATATTGAATTAGTTGAAAAATCTTGTTATTTCTCCCTTCTACAACGTCTCTCACATTCACTCCCCTTTTCTTTACCCATACAGACCCCATTAAAGTTCGGGCTCTTATCAACTCTCATCAGTATGATTCTAATCACATTCTAACTGTTTTCTCTGCTTCAAGTCTCTTCCTTCTCTAATCCATCTTCTAGAGCCTCTATAGTGATTTTCCTAAAGTGAAGATCTGACCATATCACTTCCCTCCTCAATAAATACCATTGGTTCCCTATTGCTTCCAGGATAAAAAGTAAATTCCTCAGTATGGCTCTGTAAGACCTTCACAACCTGTGCCCACTCTATCATTCCAGGCTCATCATATATACACGACTCCCCTTCCCACACTCAAACTAGTCTTTCTGTTCAGCACAAATGGCATTCCATCTACCATTTCCATTGCTTGGCACTGGCCATCTGTCATGCCTGGAATGCATTTCCTACTCACTTCTGACTCTAATAATATCTCACTTCCTTTAGGATATTCAAGCACTATATTGTGCACGTAGTTTTGCCTTATTCCTTTATTGCAACTGCCTAATACAATTCCTGACATATAGTCAGCATATCATAAATGCTTTTTAACTGATTGACAAACAAGGAACTAGATAAGAATATTAGTATAAGAAAAATATATAGCAACTAAATAATATTTTAAGATTTATAAAGAATTTTCCTTACAAAACACTGTGAGATAGTGAGACAATTTTCAGTCCAATTTCACAAACAGAGAAATGGAGGCTCTGAGAGATATTTTACTCAAAGTCTCTTTGTTAGGAAGTGTCAGACTCAGACTTGAGAATTCTGATTCCAAATCCAGAATTCTTTCCTCTCCATCATGTTACCTATTATGCTTAGGATTAGCCCTAAGAAGGTGGGAATAGGAATCCAGGCAGAGTGGGTGATCCTGTTTATGAAGCTGGACTGCCTGGTTGTACTGTGTATCTGTGATTACTTAACTCATTAATAATCCATGATTCTATTTGCCTCACCGCTTAGAATATAGTGACTCTCACATTCCAACAAGGTAGCCTGAATCACTTTGTTTCTTTGGTGACAAGTTACCCCAGAGAAGGGCATAAGGGACAGGGCTCCAGGGAGACATGTAATATGAAGGCCATAGCTTCATGAAATAGTTCCAACCCCTAGTCCAAAGCAACTAAAAACTCTCAGGGAGGGAAATGTCCTTTTATGTCCCATATCCACCCAGCAACACACTATAAATGTCGGGGCAAGCATAGGATCCAGTTTGAAATGCTGTTTTCTTTTCCTTCAGGGATTGTTGGGAAGTGGGTTGTCCCTTTAATCATACTAGAAATGAATAGATGATTATTTGATTAGAAATTTCACCCTTCCTATAGCACTAATTTGGCCCACTTTATGTTTCTAAGGTTGGAGAAGCATAGGAGTTTCCTCAAAAGCAACAACTCGCCTGACATCTTGTGACATTTTGCCAAGAAGTATTATATTATTTCAAGTAGATTTTAAGAATTTATTTTATTTTTATTCTATTTAAGACTCAGTCAACCATCTTGGCTGTACTAGCAACAAAGCCTCTTCATAGATCTCATTTCACTATAGTTAGGCAAAAGAATGTTATCCCTCTACATTTTTAAATTGACTGGTTCTCCTCTATTTACAACAGAACCTCAAAGTTCCCGTGCTCCCAAGAAGTTCATGATATTGATATTGAAGTTAATATAAACATCCAATTTCTTTAGTCTTCTATAGCTCAAAACTCCAGAGCCCAAGATATCCTTCAGCCTCATACTACTAGGTAGTTAGGATCACAAGTGTGCTTTAACACAGTTATTTCAAGTAAACTACGGAGAGGTATGTTCCCTCAAATTAACTTATCCTGTATCCTACCTAAGACAGATATCAAATACATTTGTGGCCATTGGCAGCTTGGGGCTGGTGTGATCCTTCTATGTTTCTAAAGGGCCTTATTGAAAAAATGTATGATCCTTCAACCTTAAAAAAAAAGAGAGATGTGGAAAGTAATCTAAAGATTTAATGCTCTATAGATCCCACAGAGCTTTCTCAAGCTCAGTTTCCACTTCTTCTATAAAGACTAATATAAATTATACTAATTGCTCTTTCCTCTGAACTTCTAAAGCACTCATGATTATAGGCCATAATCTGTAAGGGACCTCAGAGTCTCTTAAGTTCGACCTACCCATATTATATGTGAGGAAACTGATATATATAGATATAGATAGATAGATAGATAGATAGATAGATAGATAGATAGATAGATAGATAGATAGATAGATAGTGATTTAAACAAAATTACAAAGTAATGAGTAAAAGAGCCAGAACTTGAACCTAGATTATCCAATTTCAAATCAGTGCACTTTCACAGAATCACTTTGTCCCCTGAACTTTTCTGAAACCTTGTTGAACCTACATTTCATGTTTAATTGTTCACTTTCTTAAATTCCTTGTAGGTTTTTTGAGGATAAACATAGTTGTTTTTTGTTTTTTTTTTCCTAATCTCAATCATCTAGCATGGGACTGTTATTCCAGGGCATGCTCCATAAGTATTTGTTGGTTGACTGACTCTAACCTACAACAAAAGCAGGTACTAGTTGGTGGACTGAAGGAAAGAACTGTGAGAGGCCACCTAGACCATTCCTTTTCTCTGAGAAAGAGTTATCCCTAGATTCACCCCAAACTAAAAATCTCCAAGTCATCAGCTAAAGGTATTAGTGGATCCAACAACTCCCCTTCACTTGAGCCAGGCTATAAATGCAGTGAGATGGCCCCTGACCCTCAGAAAGAAGAAGGCACTGTTCTCTGCAGAACAAAGCTTTCTATGAACCTATTTTTCTCCTTTCTTTTGTACTCATACAGAAACTAGCGACGTGGTGGTTTGGAGAGACTGGTGTCAGAGGTGTCAAGGTTTTTAATTAAACCATGGCCAGCCTCTGTTCTCTTCAGGGTAATTGAAGGCAGGCTGCTGAGTTGTTCTGGTTATATGGATCTGGGAGAAACTGGGTCCTCATTAGCTGGGGGTGAGAATGGGTGAAATTTGTCCAAGGTAAACACAGGCAGCTCATGTGAGTCAGCCTTTAGGGAATGCCTTAGAAACATGGGGTGAAATACAAGAAAACATGCTACTCTGTGCTTTACTAAGATCTTAGCAAGAAATCTAGTCTTGTCTCATAGACTTCAGACAGTATAACACTGAAACTATTTCAAGCTAGAGAGAACACAATATTCTCTGATGTTAAAGGAAATGATTTTAACTTCTGGTAGGTCTCTGTCATTTTTGCTATTGCTTTATGAATTTATATCTATAGGATAGACCTCAGAAAGAACATGATAATATAATATTCATATATGAGGCTCATCAATGAGTGTTTTATGATAATTATAGTATAGTCAAATATTGCACCTAGAGTCACTAAAGTTCAAATTCTATCCTTGTGCTTATTACCTGCATGAGCTTGGGCAAGTTGTTTTACTTTTCTGAGCCTCATTTTCTTCATATGTGAAATGAGAGCATTAACTAAATGTCCTCTCAGGTTCCTTCTAGCTCTATCTCTCTGTTTCTCTCATATAATGATGACAATGATGATGACATTATATAGAGTTACTGGTTAGAGTGCTGGACTTGGAATGATGGAGAAATGAGTCTAAATTCTGTCTCAAACAATGATTAGTTTTATGTCTCTGGCCAACATGCTTATATTTCATCATCCTCCAATTCCTCATCTGTAAAATAAAGAAAATAAGACTGAAATCTACAAGTTTTTTATGAAAATGGAATGAGATAATAGATGTAAAGTATTTTACAAATTCAAACACTATTTAAATTCCAGATGTTAATAGTGGTTGTGTTGTTATTGTCGTTTTGTTGTAGAAACTATATTTCTCATTTTTGCAATTTTGGTAAATGCTATTATGTGGATAGTGCTGCCTGTCAAGGAAGTGTACAAAAAACTGGCAAAGTATAACTAACCAAACCTCTGGATTATTTAGGCATGACTCAGTTTAAAAAAAAACTTCAAATGTCATGCAAACTATGATTTCATCATCTATGATTTCATCAGTACTTGCTCCAAAAGACATCATAACCCTTCCACAACTTCTTAGAACATCATTAGTCTTTTGAAATCATATGTGTTTCAGAGTTCTAAGAAGTTCTTCTTGTTTCCTTTCACATCTTATTGAGGTAAAAGCATTCATTCTTCTACTAATTCTGCTCTTTATACTGGATCAGTTCATAGAACTCTTTCCATATTTCTCTGAATCTGTCAAATATCATTTCTTATGGCATAATAAGACTGTATTGCATTCACATGCCACAATTTGTTCAGTCATTCTCAAATTGATGGAAACAGAATGAAAAGTGTTGCTATAGATGTTCTTGTTTTCTTTTTTAAACCCTTGCCTTCTGAATATAACATTCCAAGCCTTCTGGTCCTTCAATGTGAAAGCTACAAGATCTTGCATATTCCTGACTGTGGATCCATGATATTTGAATAGTTTCTTTCTGGTTCCTTATAATATTTTCTCCTTAGCCCAGGAGTTCTTGAATTTGGCTACGACATTCCTGGGAGTTGTCATTTGGGGATTTATTGCAGGAGGTAACCCATAGTGAAGAGAGAATTAGACTCTCCTAGTTTATTTTTAATGTGTCTATCAGCAACATTTAATATGATTAAATGAAGAACTTAAAGTATTTCTGTTTAGTTCCTAGCTAACCATTAACTAAGAGAGTTCACAAGTCACTTACTAGAAAAAGCTCACACCTCTAAAGGCCATTGCTCTCCTCTGCGCAGTGCTCAGTAAATTGGGAAACTGTGATTGGTTCCTGTGAAGTGGGGAAACAATGTCTAGAAAACTGCTATAAAAAGGCCAGCCCAAGTATACATTCACTCTCTCTGTATTGGTGAGCCAAGCTAAAAGGAGATTCTTCTTCAATTCATTCTGCATTGGTGAGCAGGGCTGGAGGAAGACTCTTGGAAGCAGTAACATTGTCCTAAACTTGTCTAGGCTGGTAGACTAGACCAGGCACAGTTTCCTTCCTACATTTGACTATCAAGATAATTTTCTTTGATAATTTCTTGTAATATGATGTCTAGGCTTTTTTATTTTGGTAATGAATTTCAGGTAGTCCAATAATTCTTAAATTGTCTCTTCTGGATCTATTTTCCATGTCAGTTATTTTTCAATAAGATATTTCATATTTTCTTCTATTTTTCATTTTTTGATTTTGTTTTAATGTTCCTTGATGTCTTATGAAGTCATTAACTCCTATTTGTCCAATTCAAATTTTTAAAGACTAAATTTCTTCTATGATTCTCCTTTTCCATTTAATCCATTCTATTTTTCATGGAACTCTTTTCTTTATTAGATTTGTTTGCCTCTTTTTCCATTTAACCAATGTTGTTTTTTAAACTGTTATTTTCTTTTTGCATTACTTTCATTTCTTCTTCCCACTCTGATTTGTCTTATTTGATTTTTGAATTTCTTTTTGAGTTCTTCCAGTGAGTGAAACCAATTTTTGTTTTTCTTTTAAGTTTTCCATGTGGTTGCTTAGATCTCACTGTCCCCTTTTGATTCTATGCTTAGCTCTTTGTCTTCATTGAAATTTTCTAGGGTTAGGTGTTTCTTTTTCGGTTTGTTCATTTTTGAAATTTTTTATTTTGAATATTTTCTCCTAGTTAAATATTTCATGTTCTTTCCCTCTCCCCCAATCCCCTCTATTCCCCCCCCCTTAGCCAATGCACAATTCCACTGGGTTTTACATGTATCATTGATCAAGACCTAATTCCATATTATTGATAGTTGGACTAGAGTTATCATTTAGTGTCTACATCCCTAATAATATCCCCAACAGCCCATGTCTTCAAGCAGTTGTTTTTCTTCTGTGTTTCTCCTCCCACAGTTCTTCCTCTGAATGTAGCTAGTTTTCTTTCTCAAAAGTCCCTCATCCTTGCTCTGAATCCTTGCATTGCTGCTAGTATAAAAGTCCATAATGTTTGACTGTACCACAGTGTATCAGTCATTTTTTGAGAATTTTTATTAACTTATAAAAGATAAAATAAGCAGAACAAGGAGAAAATTTATATAAAAAACAGTATGATAAAAACAAACAACTTTGAAAGCTATAACAACCATGATCAGAATAGTGACCATTCATGCTCCCAGAGGAACAATGAAAAAAAATCCTATCTATTATTAATAAGCAATATTAAGGTTCAGAATGAAATCTGTGGTTTTTATATACAACTAGAGGAAATAGGTTCTGCTTGACTATGTGTATTTGTTACAAGAAATTAGTTTTTCTTTTTTATTATGGCAGAGGATGTGAGGGGAGAAAAATTTCTGTAAATTTTTTAACAGGTGGTATGCTCAGATATGGAAAGATTATATACTTTTAGGTAATGTTACTATATTATTAGTTTTATTTAATTTTTAACTTATTAATAGGGACATCTTATCAACGGTGAGTGAGTTGTATAACTCTCATAATGTAAAAAAGAAAAGACACAAATTGAGCATTAAAAACCTTGACTTCTAGAGAAATAGGTGGTTCAGAGAGAAAATCTCTATTAAATCAATGGGTACTGACAATAGGCCATTTTCACCAGATAACAACAAAAAAATGATGAGCAGGTAAATCTGGATCATAGTCTGTCTGCAGATTATGTTGAGACAAGAAGGTTTGTTTTGTTCACTAGTAAGTAACAGAGATTTGCTAATTTACTAACTCAGTGATGAGCAAACTACTGCCTGAAGGCCAGATGCAGCACCCTGAAATGTTCTATCTGGCCATGTGACATTATTCCTAATCTGACAACTACAATAAGTAGGGTACAATACAATGAAACTTCAAAAAAGTTGCCTTAGAAACAGACTGACAGATGAGCATTTCCTTTCCTTTGGCCCCCTCTTTAAAAAGTTTGCCCATCACTGTGCTAACTTAGTATGGTTCCTAAAAAACTGATGGAAGCAGGAAGACTTTTTTTCTGGGCTAGAAGGAAAACCTAAACAAAAGAGACTGATTATCTACGGATATTATAATGGATACTAGTATAGAGTTGAAGTCAGTCATATGAGAGGGCCCATTTGTCCTTACCTCCATATATCCATGTTGCTCATCCTTGGTGATCTAGAAATACCTTTGACTCAATTCCTATTTACAAACTTAAATAAGAGCAATTATTCTTGTTTTTAGTTGTCCCTATTTCCTAGTAGAAAAGCAGAAAGTGGTGGAAAAGTCTAAGAAAAGGAAAGAGCATGGGGTTATTTCTGTACTTCTTTTACTTCTTCTTGTCTTTCATATCAGTTGATATTGTTTTTGAACTTTCTAGGCATTTTGAAGAAAATGTTTTAAATTTTTATTAATGGGTATTTGAGAGATGTGTGGTAAAGTGATTCACCATTTTTTCCCATAAAATTGTCAGTTTTGAAATCTCACCTTGTTTCCTAAAAGGGAAATTTTGCTTATATTTCATGTTATCAAGCTCTAGATCTGGGGAAACTTATGGAGTTGAGAGAACCCTGGTAGGGCACTGGGGAATCATGGCTTCTTACTCTAGCTCATTGCATCACCTTTATCAAATTAGCAGATCAGTCTAAGTTTTAGTTTGCCAGGGAGATAACAGTAGCAACCTTGCTGCATACAAAAGGCTATTGTTAGGATCAAGTGACAGAATTGAAATGAACTTGGTTTGTACAGTTATAGATACTACACAAATAAGAAAGATGGTTAATATCTCCAATCCAAAGTAGATCCTAAGCTATAGCTATTTTCCCACTACTGAAAGGAAAGGCTTGTTCTTACTGGATATAGCTTCTTCCTGGATCCTGCCTCATATCATTAAATAATTTTAAATTAATAATAATTTATTAATAAATTAACACATCATTCTAATAGCTAAATCAATAATAATTTGTAATTAATTGTGCTAAATAATAATAGAGAGAACAAAGAGTTTTTGGATAAGATGTAGCCATATAAATTATATATTGTGAATGCAACTCACAAAAAGTCACATGATTCTAAATAAGTGCATTTCATTATTTGAGTTGATAGCTAAATTATATGAAATTTATTAGAGATGGAAAAAAACTCAGATATTATCTCATCCTCTTTCCTCTACACTTTACAGAATAAGAAACTGAAGCCAAAGGAATCAATTAACCTAAAAATGTAGTAAATATCAGAGAAGAGGCTTGAACCCATGTCCTCCCATTCTAGAGTAAGTGTTCTTTCTTCTGCACAGTAATGTCTCTTCAATTCATTTAGTCAACATCTACTAATCAGCTATTTTCTAAAAGATGTTTTGCTAGGTATTGAAGAAGACATAAATATATATAGATATGCTTCCTTCCCGTGAGTGACCTTCAATCTAGGTAAGGGAGAAAAGACTGGGATATTTTAGTCATCATTAAGTCGAGTAATGTCAATAAAGGTTTATTAACTGTCCAATGTGTGCCAGGCCCTATACTAAGCACCCAAGAGTTAAGACAAAACAAAACAAACAAAAAAAAACAACAAAAAAATGTAAAACCAGTCCTAACTCCCAAGGAGCTCACAGGACAAATAACATGCCAACATCTACATTCCTATTCATAGTGGTAACTTTGAGGTAATATCAGAGGAAAATGTTAGCATTAAGGGGAAGAAGAAAAAGTTTCTTGGAGAAGGGATTTTAGCTAAATATTAAATGAAATGTAGAGATAAGCAAAAGCATTCCAGACATGTGGGGTGACCAGTGAAAATGCAAAGAGTCAGGAGATGAAATATCCTGTGAGTGGAACAGAAAGACCAATATCCAATCCTGAAGGAGGAGAGTAAAATATAAGAATTCTAGAAAGGTAGGAAGGAACTGGATTATGATGGATTTAAAGGGCATATTTTATATTTTACCCTGGAAAAAAGAGGGCCCTTGGAGTTTATTGAGTAGGAAGAAGTGGGATATGGTCAGCCCTGCATGTGAGGAAAATCACTTTTCCAGATCAGTATAGGACTGAATGGAGTGGGGAGAGACTTAAGGCTGGACAACACACCAGAAGGCTCTTAGAACAGTATATGTGTATGAGTGGGAAGGCCTGTTCCATTATGATATCAATATTAGAAGAAAGAGGAGAACATATACAATTGTGAAAGAATTAGCTGCTCTCAGCACTACAGTGATACAGGACAATTCTGAAGGACTTTTGACAAAGAATGATATTCACCTCTAGAGAAAAAATTGTTGGAGTTGGAATGAAGATCAAAGTGTGCAAATTTTCACTTTAGTTTATTTGTGTTCTTATTTTGAGGCTTTGCTTTTACATGAGTATTCTCTTACACAATGAACAATATGGAAATATGTTTAGCACAATACATGTATAACCCAGATCAATTTGCTTAGCATCTCCAGGAGGTAAGGAAGGACACAATTCGGACCTCCAAAAAAATATATGTGGGAAATCATTATTACATGTAATAACAATGGGAAAACAAAATATTTTTAAATTTTTTTTAAATAATAAAAAAGAGATATTATGAAAGCAGAATAGATATATTGATCTGATCAGATCAGATCTAATATGCAGAGTAAGAGAAAGGGAGAAATCAAAGATGACATTTAGGTCATAAGCTTGAATGGTTGGGAGGATGATAATACTCTTGATAGTGATCAGGAAGTGAGCAGGATAGCAGGTCAGGAAGAGTAGAAGATTTTGAAGAGAAACATGAGTCCAGTTTTGTATATGTTGAGTACTGTTGCAGTCTAGACAGTCAGATATATTTAGTGATAGTCGAGTAAAATCATTATACCTTTTGGTAATAGTGTACAATGCCTATACAAAAGCTTGGCCTTACTAGTTAGTGACAAGATCTTTTCAAGATAGAAACTGTTGTTAATTAATTCACTAATGGTGATGGGGCAAACAAAGATGGTGCTTTCAAGATTAGACTAAGAGAGAGTCCAATTTGATAGTCGTAGAAGCCTACAGGCAGATAAGTGGCATGGTAGAAGGAACACTCAACCTTGAGTCAAGAAGACCAGTTTAAATACAGTCTTAGATACTTATTGGGTGACCCTCCCTCCTTCCTTCCTCCCTTCTCTCCTTCCCTCCTTCTCTCCTTCCTTCCTTCCCTCCCTCCTTCCTTCCTTCCCTCCTTTTTTCCTTCCTTCCATCCTTCCTTCCTTCTTCCCCTCCTTTTCTCCTTCCTTCACTCCTTCCTTCATTCCCTCCTTCCCTCCTTCCTTCCC
>NC_058130.1:418466285-418485367 GCF_016433145.1 Gracilinanus agilis
TCCCTCCTTCCTTCCTTCCCTCCTTCATTCCCTCCTTCCTTCATTCTTTCCCTCCTTCCTTCCCTCCCTCTCCAGCCTTCCTTCATTCCCTCCTTCCCTCCTTCCTTCCCTCCTTCTTTCCCTCCTTCATTCCCTCCTTCCTTCCTTCTTTCCCTCCTTCATTCCCTCCTTCCCTCCTTTCTTCCCTCCATTCTTCATTCATTCTTCCTTCTATAAGCCCTAGAGAAATCAATGGGACTCAGCTCAAATCACATGGTAGGCTTCTTCCCACCCCACCCTCTTCACTTTGTTTATTCATTTGACATTGGGCTATAATGAACACCAATGCTGTCTGAGGGTGTGTGTATGTGTATGTGCTCACACAAGCATGTATATATGTATGTATGTATGTATGTATGTATGTATGTATGTATGTATATGGACTTGGCTAAGGGCTAATAGGCTCCCCCTGCTTTGCTTTTCTGTGATGAGGTGAAGGTGAAAAAGGAAATCTGGTGTTGAAGAATGGCTGTTTTTCTGTGAGCCTCAGGCTTTCTTTTTAGCACTAGCTAGGGGAGCTGACTCCTTCTTCCCCACCCACCAGCTGCTTTCATGAGTCATTGCCATATACAGCAGGATGGGAGAGGATATTCCAAAGCATAAAGCTAAAGTATTTAGGGGATGGAAAAGAGGCAACACTGTGTTTCCCCCAGGAATGGCTGCACTTAAGGAATGTAGAATATCAGTATAAGAATCACTATATATACATTCATATGATTAAAGGAACATTACCTGGCTGAAAACCCATTATCTCTCGGTGTTGTGATTTGAAAAATTCTGAAATTCTTAGTAAAAGATCCATGATATTGTCTGCTGAAATAAAACAAATGGTAAGAGTCTAGATTCTTGTCCTTGAAAGATGGAAGTGAGAAAAATCTTAATGAGTCTTAATTGCAGGTGAAAACTGAGAAAGGTGAACAGTACTGACCTTGGGTATGAAGCTCTTCCTGAGGCTAAAAACTTACTGTACAAGATCTGAGACAGAAAAATGCTGTTTGTTTGTTTTTATATTAATTAGAAAAGGAAATAAATCTTTTTTAAAATGAAGCAGCACAAGAATTTCACTTTGGTTGGAAAAAAATATGACATTGTAGGACGTGTGCAGAAACTTTTCAGAACTTTTCTCTTTAAAATTCTAGGAGAATTAGCTAAATACAGAACTCCTTTGAAATGTCAGAAACTCAAGTGTGATAGTATTGACCTGGTTTGCAGAACTCTCCTAACCAAGCCGAAAGGAAAGATGCCAATGAAGTTCCATAACAGTCCTATCATAGAATTCCAGTTGGATGGATTGGAAAATCTTTCCTGAAGGGCAAAGAGAATGACTGTCTTCTGGGTGAGTGGGTGGGGGAAATGAGTTATGACTTAAGAAATGGGCCATCTCATTTAGTGATATCAGAATTACAGAATTTTCATTTGCCCCAATTTTATTTATTATCATATTATGGAATGTTGGATCAAGAGTAAATTTTGGAGATCCGTTAATTCATTTTGCACTTGAACATGAATTCTCTTTACAAAATCTCTGAATATTGGTTACACAGCTTCTGTTTAGGGATCTCCCATGGGAAGTATTGACTACCTTCTGAAGCATCCCATTTTACTTTTAGAGAGTTCTAACAATAGAAATGCTTTTTCTCTCTATTGGGCTGAAATCAACTTCATTGCAGCTTCTCTGCATTTCTCATAGCTCTGTATTCCAGGGACAAGGAAACAAAATTGAATATATCTTTCATATAACAAACTTTCAAATATTGACCCTATCCCCTGGAAGTTTTCCCTCCCCCAAATAACTGTATTAATTCTTTGAACTAATACTCTTCGGAATTGAATTTGAATTCTTTCAGCAACTTGGTGGCCAAAAGCAGCTATCACTTCTTTTCCTCAGGACCGTACATTTCCACTGATTCAGACTTAAGACCACAATTTTTTTTCAGCTGCCACATTTATTTATTCCCTTAACCAATATTTATTAAGCATGGGCAATTGCAAGGCACTTGACTGGGCATTGGAAATTTAAAGCCTAAAACAAGCAAAATAATCCTTCTTCACATTGTTACTAAACCTCTAGTCACTAAAACAACCCGGTATTTTCCTTATGTATTTCTACTCAAGCATGTATTCCCATTCTGCCATCTTAAATTTGTGAAATTGATTATTTTAGCTCAAGCACAAGGTGTATGTGTGTAGATAGATAGATAGAGAGATACACAAACATATATTCATGTGTATAAATATGTGTATATGTTTACATATATGTGTGTATTTGTATATTGTATATATATATATATGTCATATATTTTATCATTAATCATTTAGGTTCAGTTCCTGCTAATCTATTAAGATTTTTGAATGACTATTTTGCCATGCAATATATTAGTTATCCCTATAATCACTTTCCATGAGTCCATTCCCATCTTGGGCATTGTAAAGAATATAAAAGAAGGAGCCCCTACATGTGAAGATGTTTTGAAAGACATTTTTCTAAGGACGGCTTTGAAAGCAGATTTTTTCCTCAGATAATCTTATTGTATCCAGCAGCTCATTAGATCCAATCTTCTGTTCTGCCCTTTCAAGTCCAATCAGATGTCATTATGTAGCAGTCTTGGGCTTATTTGTGACATCCTAACTGCTTTCCTACTTCTGACTGCGCTCTTCCTTTGACTGCTAGATTCCAACAAAGTTCTTCCTCATGCAGTAGGAATGGAAAAGGATTATTCCCATCATACTAATTTCTAGTGAGGAGATGAGATTAAATTCACTATATATATATATATATATATTAACTCCTTTCCAAGTATTAAATTGCTTCTTGAACATTTCAGTATCTTGTCATTAGGGCTTTTTATTTTACCCTGCATCCCACATTATATGCTGATCCCTTAAGACTATTCAATGATGACTTTCATTTCCCCATTTTAGTTGTCTTGTCAGTGCTGTAGTGTCTCTATGCCATATCCCATCCAGGATTCAAGTTGTTCCTTTCCAGATAGATATGGCAACTCTTCTAAGAAGTCTACCTTCCCTCTAGCATGCATATAGTATTTCATATTTCATATGTGTATATCATAGCATCTTCAGACATTATCTTCTTTTGTGGAGAGCTTTGATGGTGATTTTGATCTGATTTCTAAGGACTGCTTTGAAAGCAGATTTTTTCCTCAGATAATCTTGTGAGGGAGCTAATGACTACTTTATAAATATTCTCCCAAATCCTAATCTCTCTGAGGATGGCAGAAGGTACAACTGATTCAGGTAATTTATAGAACACTCAATTTGCCTCACTATAAAGTTTGATAATTATGTCTCTTCCCTCCAAAAGGCCTTCACTTCATAGAGACATCCTGGACTACTTTGCTAGGTTTGTTTTCTGTAGCAGGAGGCATTCAAAACATCAGAAGTCCTCAAAAGAAATTCTGTTCAAATATTTATACCAATCTACTAAAAATATAGCAATATATTAAAATATACTAAATGCATTAACTCAAGTTATATTCATAAGTTACAAAATGTTAATTTAATATTTAAGCACACAACAATGCAAATGAATTGGTAAATTATACAGGTTAGCATTAATTAAAGATACAATTAAACAAAATCATTCAATCTATTAGGGCAGTGGTGGCTAACCTTTCAGAGACTGAGTGACCAAATTCTGCCCTTACACTGCATGTGAACCACCTCCCTACCCCAAACAGGGGGAAGAAGCTCTCCCATTGGGCTGCTGGGCAGAGGGGTAGGTAATGTGAGAAATGTCTACAGGCATGCGTAAAGAGGGAAAGAGGAGCAGTCCCCTCTGGTATATGCGCCATAGGTTCACCAACAAGGGATTAGGGGATCCTAGATAAGAAAAACAAAATAGATCCTATTTAATAATAAGGACTAGGGTCTGTCAGGACCATATCAAAATCATATTTCTATCCAGTACCAGATAGTAAACAAGAAAATGTTTCTCTTTGGTTCTCAAATATAGAGAAAATTTATTTTCTTTAGAATGCTATAGTTGATTTTATGCTGTACTCTTGGCTCAGCCCCCGTGTGGAAAAAAAACCTGCCCTTTTCTGATGACATTACATCTCAGTGAAGTCATGATAGCATAGCATAATTTATTTTATAATATATAAACATGACTTAGCTATACGTAGTTCTCATTAAATTATCTAGAAGCAAAGGCAATAAAATAAAATATATCAAAATAATGAATTCATGTCTGGAGCTCCTCCTCAAACCAGGCAACCTTTAACCAGCCTACATACCTACCAAAAACCAGAAACACAGTTCAGATACTAAGATTTAATCAATCAGTCAATTAGCATTTATTAAATGCCTATACCTGCCAGGCACTGTGCTATGCCCTGAGGATTAAAAAAAAAATGTCCCCCTTTCCCCACCCTCATACACCAAAATAATGTCCCCCCACTACTTTTCTTGGGGAGTTCACAGTCTTAAAGGTGACAAAAGGCAAATAACTGAGTAAAACAAAATACATATGTGACAAATCCAGGGTAGTCTCATAAAGAAAGTATTAAGATTACAAAGGACTGGTAAAGGCTTCCTTCAGAATGCGGGATTTTAACTGAAACTTGAAGAAGACAAAGAAGCCAGGAAATGGAGAAGAATGAGAGAATTCCAGGAACAGAGACTAATTTCCAGGTCTATTCCACTAATGACTTTCTGGAGAACCAAAGTCCATTAAGTTGAGGGAAACTGGCATTTGGGGCCCTGATTCCTCCTCCAGGAGCTTTTATTTGGGTCTGTCACTGTCTATGTTAATTCTAACCCTTCCTTCTGCCAGCTTCCCAGAGTAGTTAGTTCATCAGCTGAGCTGCAGAAGACTCCAACAATCCTCACTGCTCATTCTTCACTTACAGAGTTAAACTCCAGGGAGCCTGATGCTGTGGTTGGGCTCCCCCAAGGAATGATGACTAGTTTTGCTTAGGGCAGGTTAAAACATGTTTCCCCCTTCTAAACTATTTTAAATCTATTTTTCCCTTACATTTTTAATTGACTCTCTATAAAATGAGAACTCAAAAAAGCAGGTAAACCTCAGGCAGCATTTTGACCAGAAAATCTAAATTAAGGATGATAATTGGGTTTTACTCTCAAGGGCTTAGTCAATCCAACAATCAGTCATTAAGTATTTAGTGAATGCCTTATAGCTTGCATATAGATAGCTAAATCGTATAGAGCACTTGTATAGTCAGGAAGACTGGAGTTCAAATTCAGTCACAGACTAGAATTTGAAGGAGAAAACCCTGAATAAGCCAATTAAGTTTCTCTACCTCATTTGCCTGATAGGAATAATGAGGATAATACCTTTCCAGAATTGTTGTGAGGATAAGTTGAGATATTATTTATAAAGTATTTTTAAAAACTTAAAGCACTATACAAATACTAATTTTCTTTTCCCAACTTTGTTCTAAGAAAGTTGAAAAGAGAACTTAGACTTCTCTACTTTGTTTCTGTACATATTCTATGCAGTTAAGGGTAGCAGGGTCAAAAAACTACTGGACCATGAGCCAAGAGAACTGGGTTTTAATTCTTGATGTGACACTAATAGACTGGATAAATTAGTCTACTGTCTGTCCTCTGAACTTGACCTAGAAGTTCCCTTTCCATTCCTTATATTTAGAGTGTCCTGCCTCTACATTTTTTGCCTATTGCGCTCCTACTCTTTCTTTAAACCCTTGTGTGACCTTCAATAAATTACAACTTTTTCAGGTCTCAATTTCCTATTTTGTAAAATGAAAGAGATGGACTAAGTAATCTCAGAGGGCCCTTCTAGTTCTGACAGTCTATGATTCTATGAAATTCACCTGGGAGAGTTTAGGTCAAAGATAAAGAAGATTGAGCTAGGAGGGTACAGGATGCCCTGAAAATAAGACAGAAACCTATTTATCTGGGACAATTTGATGTAATTCTGCCTGGGGGCAGGGGGATGGACTAAATGATATATCTCAAGGTCCTTCCTATTGTTGTGATTCTTTGCTCACCCCAGACACATAATAAATAAATATATATTTGATGACGACAGTGATTCTACGGAAACAAAGTTCCTTGCAGGCGTCTTGGGAAATACGAGATGAAATCAAATCAGAAATGAAATAATTTAGCAGTACTGCAGGGCTGTTGCAATTGACTGAGAGGTCATAGCTTAAATGATTTGGATGCCTAAAATGAATGAATCCAAACAGAATCCCCAGAAGGATTTTTGAAAACAAAATAGAAAGGAAGAGGCCCAGAGGCAGATCCCAAATGGCAAAAGAGAAGTAAAGTACAGGCAGATTGAAAAGCAGCAATCGAGATAAATCATTCAAGATTGGACAAATGTTTTATTCAAAGTTCCTACTGTGTACAGCACACTATACTAGCTTCTAGGGGAGAAGAATAAAAAAGGTCAGATAAAACAGTGACTTTGCCCTCAGAAAGGTTACTGTCTAGAAAAAAGTAGGTAAAACTTGTTATTCAGTGATTTCAGTCTTGCTCAATTTTATATGATGCCATCTGGAGTTTTCTTGTCAAATTTACTGGAATGGATTACTATTTCCTACTCCAGATCATTTTACAGATAAGTAAACTGAGACAAACAGGGTTAAGTGTCTTGTCCAGAGTCACACATATAGTGTCTGAGACAAAAAATTACACAGAGATAGTCATAATAAACAGTTGCTTTTTAAAAGAATATTAGACATAACTACTAGATCTGTTTTCCAAAGAGAGTAAAGATAGGTGAAAAGAACCAATCTGTACAAAAATGTTTATAGCAACTCTTTTTGTACTGTCAAAAAACTGGAAAATCAAGGGATGTCCATTAATTGGGGAATGGCTGAACACAAGTTGTGGCACATGATTGTAATGGAAAATTATTTTGCCATAAGAAATGGTAAACAAGATGATCACAAAAAATACTTGGAAGGATTTACATGAAGTGATGCAAAGGGAAGTGAGCAAAATTTCGAGAAGGTTGTACACAGCAATAACAATAATATATGGTGATCACTTGAGAATGACTTAACTATTATCAACAAGGCTAAAATCCACGACAACTCCAAGAGACTGATGACCAAAATGATAATGATAATGATAATGATAATAATAATAATAATAATGATGATGATGATGATGATGATGATGATGTTATCCACTGCCTTAGAAGGAACAAGTGGAATCCAAATGAAAATGGAAAACATAGCATTGTTTATTTCTTCCATGAATTTTTCTCTTGTGTAAGCTATATGTATCTTTTTTCACATGATGAACATGGAAATACACATTGTATGATAATACATTTTACCTGCCTTGTTGGGAAGGGGAAGGCTGGGAGGGAGAAAGAGAGCGTGGATTGCAAAGCATTAGAAAACAAATATTTAAAAAATTGTTTTGACATAAAATCTGGAAAAAATAAAAATTTATTATTGAAAAAATATTAAAGATATGCAAAATAAAGTGCTATGTGAGATCAGAGGAGAACAATGTTCAGTTAGGAACAATCAGGGAATTCTTGACACAGGAGATAGTTTTGATTTAAAGGATATGCAGGAACTCAAAATGGTCAAAAAGCAACTATTAAACACTGTATGGCAGGAACTGCACTAAGAACTAGGGATATAAAAATAGCCAAAAACATACCCCTTACCCTTAAGGAGCTCGTATTCTAATGCAAAGAATTAAGTACATGCAAGATTCAGGCAGTGTAGATGGAAGGCAATTTCAGAGGAAAGATTCGGGGAGAAGAATGGGGAGACTGTGAAATACTTCTTACAGAGGCAGAAATTGAGGTTTTTTTTTTAAGGAGCCAGGGAAGCCAGGAGGCAGAGGTAGGAAAAGCATTCCAGAATCAGAGAATAGTCAATAAAGACACAAAATTGGTGTGCTATGTACAAGGCAAGTATTATTGAAACCTAGAATAATGAGGGGATATATAGTATGAGAAAAGACAAAGTCACTAAGGGCTTTCAGGGTTAAACAGAAGATTTTGTATTTGATCTTGGAGGTAGATGCTAGGGAATTCCTGGAACTCACTGAGTAGATGTAACATGGTAGAACCTATACTTTAGTCAAATCACTTTGGCAGCTGAGTAGAGGATAGATTGAAGTGTTTGGGGGTTGGGGTGGGTTTTGAGGCAAGGAGACCAAGCAGACAACTTTTGCAATAGGCTTAATGTGAATTGATGGGTAGCTGTGTGAGGAGAGAAGAAATTGTCTACAAGAGATTTGAGGAGGTAGAAACATCAATACTTGGCAACAGATTGGATATGTGGTATGAGTGAGAGTAAGGAACCTGGGAGTAAGGAGAGTAATGCACTGCATTTGTGCTCCTTGGTGACTTAAAGAAGGAAAAAAAAAACAACAGAAAATTTAGAAGACAGGTGGGTTTGAAGGAAAGAGAATGAGCTCTTTCTTAAACAAGTATGAGATGCATAAGGAAAATCCAGATTGATAATTCAAAAAGGAGTTGGTGATAGAAGCCTGAAACTTAGAAGAAAGAATGAGGCTAGAAATACACATCTGGCAATCATGTACAAGCCAAGACATAGAAAGAAGACACTTTCACTCAAAGAATTTTGTTATTCAGACACTTCAATAGTTGTTCAGTCATATGTGATTCTTCATGATCCCGTTTGGATTTTTTCTGACTAGAAATCCTGGAGTTGTTTGCCATTTCCTTCTCTAGCTCATCTAAGGAATGAAGAAGCTCAAACAAATGGGTTTAAGTGAATTACCGAGGGTTATACAGCCATTTAATGTCTGAGGCCAGATTTGAACTCAGGAAGATGAGTCTTCTTGATTCCAAGTTGAGAATGGTATCTACTGGGTCACGTAGCTTGAGCAAAGAATAAGCTACAGCTAAGGCATTTGAGCAAGAAAACATAGATCAAGTTCTCAAGTAGTGTGTATAGAAGAAATGAATATGAAATAAGGCAACACAGGTAGTATGAAGACAATCTGTGGAGTACCTTCAATTCCAGGGGAGTTTGAACACTTTGTATATAAAGCAAGGAATGACTAAAGACTTTTGAGCAAAGCATTTTAGGACTATATACTTTAGAACTGTCCAAGACCAAGAGATCTTCTAGACCAACCCATATTTAGCAAAAAAAAACATATTTATGCATAAAAATAATCACAAAACGTATTTGTATTTCTTTGTAGATTGAAGTTTTTGAAGCACTGCCACAGCTATAATCTCATAGGAGTTTCATAAAGAAATTTGCCATGAGCTAGGCAAGTTTTATGTTCTTAGCCTCTTCTTATAGTAGAAGAAACACATCACAAGAAAATGAATATTATAGTAGGAAGATACCTTTTGGATCACCTAGTTAATCGCCCTCATTCTATTGGTCTGAAAAATAAAGGTCAGTGAGTAGTTAAAACCATTCATTTTGCTAAGCATAAACTCAGGTTAGACTTCATGTCTATTAACTCAGATCTGGGTTCTCACTTGCTCCTATAGCCAAAGAATTAAAAGGATGGTAATTTGTTTGAAGGTTCTTTCCTCAGTTTTCATCCCAGTTTGGACTCTACAACCTTGTCTTTTTTTATTCTAGAACAACTAATAAGCAAGTAGGAATACACTAAAGTTGACTATCTATCTATCTATCTATCTATCCATCCATCCATCCATCCATCCATCTATCCATCTCTCTATCTTGCTATCTATGTCTTTTTTTGTCTCTGTCCCAAGTTGGACTCTACAACCTTGCCTTTTTGATTCTAGAGCAACTAACAAGCAAGTAGGAATACATGGAAGTTGACTATCCATCTGTCTATCTATCTATCCATCCATCTCTTTATCTCTCTATGTCTGATTTTTGTCTTTGTCTATCTACACACACACACACACACACACACACACACACACACACACACACACATATATATGTCATATATATGAATAAGCATTATGAAGTCCTTACTCTGTGACAGGCATTGTGTGTGTGCTACATTATATATATATATATATATATATATATATATATATATATATATGTATATATATATATATATATATTTTGATACTAATGATAAGTCTATAAGGTGTTATTATTAAGCCAATTTTACTCAACTGTTAAGTGAGACTGGTCCAGGGTCACACAGCTAGGAAATATCTTAGGCCAGTCTTGAACTCAGGTCTTCCTGACTCCAGGCCGAGAAATCTATCCACTATATTACCTAGCTGCTTGAAAAGCCAGAAAATGAGGTTTAGTGGGTTAAACCCTTTTTAATTGTGTGAATGCCTTTATCTCTTTAGATTTCAGTCTCCTCCTCTCTAAAATCATGGGATTATATAATATGGTCTTCATATTATCGAATATCTTCATATTCCTAAGGTACTTTCAAGGCCTCTTCCACCTACAGCTTTCTATAAATTTATGAAACCCAACAAAATTGGCATGTGTGTGGACAGTCCTGCATGAAATTGAGTTACGCTGAGCTCATTTATTAGATGTCATTTTCACATTAGTAGTATTTCTGCTTTATTGTTTGGGGGTTTGACTGTGTATGTATGTGTGTGTGATTTTGGCAGAGGGTACAGATCCTCTTTTCCATTTTGTCTCTAGTGAACAGTCAGTGAATGATTTCAAGCACCCTTTTAGAATTTAAACAAATCATTTACTTTCCTCATGATAAATTCCATTTTTCTAAATACTTCATTATGAGAATATTTTATGTTACTTCCATACCACACACACACACACACACACACACACACACACACACACACACACACACACACACACACAAAAGGCACCCAAATTCTTGGATTGGGGAAGATGGAAAATGCAAATGACAGTAGGGTGAGGAAAATGGTAAAACTAAAGAGATCAGCTTAGAGCATATCCTGAGTCAAACATCAGAAGGATGGTAAGATGGAATAAGAGGGGTGAACCTCTGGTCTTGACCTGGTCTTCCTGGGCCCTAGATTCAGGTTTTATATGCCATTCTTCCCCTATCCTTATAATCCCCATTATAGCATAAGCAAAATTTTACTTCCTAAGAGTAAATTTAATTTAAGATAAATGACTGACACTTTAACTGTTCATCTTCTCCTGGAAGTAACACAAAAATATTTTTTTTAGCTTAACCCAATAACTTTGGAAAGAAGTCTGTCACAGCTGTTCTGACTATTGTACACCCTTCTGTATTAGGCAACTAATTGGCCCAGTGGATAGAACATTGGGTCTATGTTTAGGGAGACTTGAGTTCAAATCCAGCCTCAGACACTTACTAGCTGTGGGACCCTGGGCAAATCATTTAGTCTCTCTTTGTTTCAGTTTTCTCATCTATAAAGGTAATAAGGGGGTAATAAGAACACCTATTTCCCAGGATTGTTGTGAGGCTCAAATGAAATAATTGGAAAATAGCATAGTGTCTGACACAATGTAAATAATACATAAATATTAGCTATGTTAGCTATTATTATCTTATTTTTATTATTACTATTATTGCCTTTTTTTGATCCTCAACTTCAATTCTTTTTTTTTTAACCCTTAACTTCTGTGTATTGGCTCCTTGGTGGAAGAGTGGTAAGGGTGGGTAATGGGGATCAAGTGACCTGCCCAGGGTCACACAGCTGGGAAGTGGCTGAGGCCAGATTTGAACCTAGGACCTCCCATCTCTAGGCCTGGCTCTCTATCCACTGAGCTACCCAGCTGCCCCCTTCAATTCTGATAAGACTATAATGTTCCATCCCTTAAAACCATATGACATCGTATGATATCACCAGATAAATGTTGCTTTTAAAAGACAGAGGCTTTTGTTTCAGGCTGAAGTTTGGAGGCATTAAAGAACTGGAAAATTCTAATCCTAAACCAGATTTGGCTCGAGAGAAGACTTCCTCTGGGTAGGGAAATCAACCTGCTTGTTCTCAAATACTTTCTGCTTTCTAATAAAGCTGACCCAGGAATCCTGGGGGGAGTTGCTAACTAGTAATTTCATGACTAATTTCTGAATCTACTGAAAAGGGAAAGAAAAAGAGATATTTAATGCATAATATCTGTGAGGCATGGGACTGGTCACTTATTCCTATAGAGAGAGCAATGTTAAGGATAAGCAAATCATGGTACACATTAACAGAAGAGCATTCAGAAAATTAATTTATGACTGTGGGTAAACTCATTTTGGAGGCAGATATTTTGAGCCTCATCAGAATATTGTGTGATACATGTAAAACCTAGTGGAATTGCTTGTCAAATCCAGGAGGGGGGAGTGAAGAGGAGAGGGAAAGAACATATGAATCATGTAACCATGGAAAAATATTCTAAGTTAAATAAACAAATAAATAAATTTTTAAAAAAGAGAATATAACATTATTGGGCAATATTGTTAATAAACATTTCACCTTGGTTCTGGCACTGTCCATTTAAATAGCTAACCTTGTGTCCTTTCCAGTTGGTGTCTCTGTGCAATAAAGTAATTTTTCTTGACTCTAGCCCACTGGAGTGTGTTCTTACAACCACCAGCACTCAGTTAGATGATATCACCATATTTTGCAGATCCCTGGATCTTTAATTTCACAGAGTCAACTAGTCAATGAAAAGGAAAAAAAAAAGATGCAGTAGCTGCCAGAGACCCAGGCATGAATGCACTTTGTTGCACCAGCGATCAAGCTGCAAGGATTGCTAGGACACTAGGACCAAGAAAGAAGCCAATCTTGACCTGCCTCTTTCTGGAGTCACATCTTGTCCCCTCAAGAGCCATGGTCAAGTAATTGCTAGGCAAAAACTGTCTATATGTTACTCTACAATACCAAGTCTTTTCAGTACTAGAGTAACATGGCCAGGAACAGACATGAAATTCATTATCCCCAAAGGACTTATCATTGAATCATCTTATCCTTTGAATCCCTGATATATACTAAAGGATCTTGGATAAATGCCTTATAGAAATTGATATTACATAATGATAAATAAACTATATAGGCTGTCTACTCAATTGTTGCATGACTGAACAGTATAATTTAGATGATGTGAATTCTTTATCTACTTGGTTTTTCTCTTTGAATATTTGTAACAATCTCAATTGAGTTTCTGTGGCTCTCTTTAAGGAGACTATGCTATGATCTAGGGCTCAGAGCAGTGAATGCAATGCCATTTTCAAACAGGAACAAATTCAAGATCTCAATGCCTACAGAATCCCTCATTTACCAGAAATCTGCACTGGATCTCCTCCATGACAGTGGTGAGTACTTTGATAAATTTGTCTTTCCAATTTATGTATTAATGATCAAATGGTTAATTTTAAAAGTTGTGATATTTCAAGGAATCCTTTATATTTTTATATTCAGATATTAGGTATTTAATAAATTCCTAGTTGATTGCATTGGATTCAATTAGAAAGCCCCAAAGAATGTCTGATATTGACAATCATGTTACAGTAGTTTTCATTTCTGATGGAACTTTAGATATCATCTAGTAAATGGTTTTTATTTTATATTTTAGTAAATTATTATGCAGTGTTAAAATAAGAATGTGGGATTACACAACAAAGTATTTTAACATTATTATTTATAATAATTTATATTTTTATATTATAGAAATATAAAATAAAATAAGTTTTAAAATAAAATAAAAATAAATTTATATAAATAAATAATATTATTTATAATAATTTAACATTATTATTGCTGTTGTTATATTAGAAATAATATTATTTGAGTTTGACAACTCTGCTGAAGTCAATGTGAAACTATTGAAATTCTTGAACGAAGGAATGATATAATTTAGATGGATTTTGCTGCCTAAAGCTTCAGTGGTACTTACTCTGGAATGCTATCTGAAGAAGTATCATTAGTCCACTGAACAACAAGTATATATTTAGTATTTTATGTATCAAATATTATAAGTATTGGGAATTGGGAATTGGGGCAGGGGGTTGTAAAGGACCCAGAACTTTAAACTATTCCAGTAACTCATACTTTAGAGGCATAACACATAAGTGAAGGGGAAAAAAAGTGTTGGATGTAGCTTCTAAGAAGAAATGAAACTAAAGAGAACCAAGATAGGAGAAAGTGTATTGGATCAAGGACACAAAGAGGGGATCCATTTAGGGGATGATACAGTTTTGAGGACACAGATTCCCAAGTTTTCGAAAAAACAAGCAGATACAAAAAAGTGTGAACAAAAAATCTCAGACTTTATTAATTTCAAAGAAGTGTGAATCAGAAAATAGTGACTACCTATCCTATCCATATGCCTACTTTCCCAAATATACAAAATCTTTATCTCTATGAGAGTCACCTATACATGAACTGAGGACATCCTTGATGAGAATATTTATAGGAAACAAGTAGACTTCTGAAAATGATATTCAACAATATACTTCATCTTTATCATCTCACAATTGACTGAAAATTATAAAGAATGTAAGTTACCATTATACTTACCATTTGTTGATTATGAAAAAAGCACTGATTCATTGAAATGAAATACTACCTTACAGATTCTGTTACAACAATGTGTCTTCCACCCGTACATCAAGATGTAACAAGAGAACTAATTCTCTTCAATAGATTAAATAATAAATAATAAAAATCAAGCAAGGCATAAAACAGGGAGGCACATGTTCATCAAAAGGATTTACCACTGGGATAGAGGATATTCAGTGCAAAGACCAGGAAAAGGAGGAGCTTCCTATCAATGGTGAGATCCTACAAATATTCTTGTTACAGATGACATGTTGATTCCATCAAGGGGCAAGATATTACAGACTCCTGGAAGTGATAGTTACTCAAAGAAGTTTGATCTGTCCATCCATCCATGGGGCAGTGGGGAATGGATTAAGAATGTATATTGCATAGATTTGAGCAGGCTTCAGAAGGGTTTCTCTATAGAACATGCATATCTGAAACAAGCAATAAAGATGGACAATGAGCTGGGACAAGAGTTTAAAAGGAGGACAAGAAACTGAGTTGCCCTCAGGAAATTATAAAACCCTTTTACAAGCTCACATAAAAGCAAAGGCACATCTTTTTAA
The DNA here is from genome assembly GCF_016433145.1 of Gracilinanus agilis. NCBI lineage: Eukaryota > Metazoa > Chordata > Mammalia > Didelphimorphia > Didelphidae > Gracilinanus > Gracilinanus agilis. Next base: position 418,481,301 of record NC_058130.1, read on the forward strand.
AACAGACATTTGGCTAGTGTTATATATGGCAGCAAGACTTAGAACACCATTGCTTCAATGAAGCAGTGATGGGCAAACTGCCTGCGGGTCAGATGTGGGCCCCTTGAAATGTTCTATCTGGCCACGCAACATTATTCCTAATATGATGAATACAATAAATAGGGCACAATACAATGAAACTTCAAAAGAGTTGCCTTAGAAACAGACCGACAGATGAGCATTTCCTTTCCTTTGGCCCCCTCTTTAAAAAGTTTTCCTATCACTGAACTAGAGATAACCATTATACAGATGGCAACAGAAAGGTGTCCTGTGAATAGAAACCAGCTACACCATATTACCAATGAGTAGCTCCAAAAGACATGCATAATGGATAGCAACAAGGGGAAATTGCCTGAAAAATATTTTTTTAATTAAAAAAGAGGAAATTGCCTGGTAAAATCATAAGAACAAGGGAGGAAATTTGGATGGCTAGAGCACTTACTATTACCATCTTAATAACAGGAATAATATAAAGCAGAAGGTAAAGCAAAAAGCTTCTAGCACATGCAAGGGTCCAGTTTTGGTAGACTTTTAGGTCAAAGAAGAATCATACAGGATGGTTTGGCACATCTAATCTGTAATCTGCTGGATTAGGAAGAACTCCAAAACTGATTAGAGAATAGATCCATTTTAGAAAATCCTCTGAATATGTGTCATGGCATACTAGAAGATCCACCTAGAGTTAATTTCAAATCATTGAACTCTGAATCTGCAAATTTATCTGGCTTCAAAACCAAGGAACAAGATTTCCCTTTTAGTATAAACTCATCACTTTTAATCTCCTCACTATGCTGCTAACAGAAGCCTTAACACCACCTTCCTTAGCCTCCTCTCCCCTCTGACTGGAAACTCCTTGTGTACCTTCTTTTATGGAGGACAGAAAATGGACTTCCAGCTCACTCCACTTTGCATCTGCAGCTCTAAATGGTTTCAGTTTAAAGGAGCAAGATGCACCCTGCTGTATCTCCTCCCAACACTTTCCAGCCTCTTCTTATGTTCTATCTTCCCCCATCAGACTGTAAGCTTGTTGAGGGTGGAGAACTCCTTTTTCTTATTTGTATCCCCATCACTTAACACAATGCCAGACACATAGTAGGTTGTTACTAAATATTTATTGAATGGAATTGCATTGCAGCTCTGTTCTTTATTACCTGTGTATCTATGAGCCAATCACATTACTTTTCTGGTCTTTAGATCCCTCATCTACAAAATAAAGAGATTAGCTTCATAAAACAAATGGTCTCTCTCAACTCTCAAAACTGCCAGTACTTGTAATATCAACTAGTTATAGTCAGCATATAATTTCTTGCATAGGTGTGTATGTGTTTTAATTGTTCGTGGACATACTCTATTTTCCTAACTAGACAGTTTAACCCTAGACCTAAAGTCCATTAGGCTCTTCCTTGTTGATGGAATTCAATGACCCACACCTGTGTGAGGAGTGAAGTGGAGCCTATGGGAGTGGGAGAGCTATTGCCTCTTCAATCTTCAAGTTCTTTTCTAGTTGCTGAATCTCTTCAGACTTGGGCAATTTTGACTACCAGTTCTGAGACTGGATATGGCCAATGCCTCTTTAAGGAAAAAATAGGAAGATATCAGAGAAGCATGGAGTCTCCATGATGTCCTTATCCCCAGTTTGATAAACTAGAGACTTTGGTGAACTTCTTCTTGGGTGATATTTAGGAATTTTCTGTTAGTTTAGCTGAGTTATCTTGCTCCAAAAGGGGAAGGCTCCTTCACTCTGTATTATCTAGCCTATATTCTTTTATGTATACCTTCTCTGTGTGTAATTAGAATTTTGCTCCCCAGGACTCTAAATCCCAGCATCCCATTTATGTGTTTACCTACGTCATTACATAGAGAATATATTTTGATGTAGCCCTGCCTCTCGTGGTCTTTCCTTCCCAGAACCTGACTGGGGAGGCTTTGGGGAGAACTTGGCAGGAAAATTTTACTCATGTGGCTTTACTCAGGTTTTTATTTTTGTTTTTTTTACTTCTTCTACTTCAAGTGATTATTAATAAATTTTATAAAATATAATACTTGGAGTTATTGGATATTAATTTAAAGTTTACATCTGATTTCTGTTTTGGTATTGATTTGACTGTTTTCTTGAACTAAGTTCTATGTGTGTTTATTGTGGAATTGTTATTTGGGGAAGAAAGGGTCAAGTCTTGGATATTAATCATAAGAGTCCTGCCTTCTCCAAATAATGAAGAGCAAGAGGAAGTTATCTTGAACATGAAAATCTTATCCCCTAGGTTAGCTATATTTAAGACAGCAGATAGATAAAATTCTAGCCAGGTACCCCTCTCTCTGTGGAAAACATGGCAGCCTTGGGTCCAATTTTTTTTCTATGCTTACTAGCAAGAATTAAAGTCTCCTCGAAAAAGAATTTAGAGAGTAGAGGCTAGAGATGTCTAATCTTTCAACACAGTGACAGCACCATGTTATATGTGGGGAACATGCTGCACAACATACAACGCCTCATTACAACTCCTTAAGGGAAGACACTGCATCTATTTCTTTATAACCCTTAGAAGGTCATGTCATAGGATCTATGACAAGGCTAGTAATTAGGAAAGACTTGCTGAATCAAAATGAATCTCCTGCTCTCTTTCTGTAGGAGCTAAGTTTCCAGAAAGTGATGAGCTTCTCTGAAATATTTACACTGCCCATACTTTCTGCTTTGTGACTATGATACATACACACCCCCATTTATGAAACAGTTGGAAGTAGGAATTAGTCTAGAGCCAAAGCAGAAGGTCAATTTTTGGCCAGGAATAGAAAATTAGTGTGTGGCTGGGATTATGGGTGTAGTTTGATGTAGGATTAAGGAATTGTCCTGTTAACAAGTTCAACCTGGTGCCAGGAAGCAGGGCAGAGTTAACTGACCAGTTTAGGGATTGCATTCATCAATCTAGCCTCATTAGGCTACAGAAGGGAAACGCTACAGAATAAATTTCGAGAACTCCTCCCTCAGTGCTAACCTATAGAACCTAACTGTGTTTCTAGCAGTCGGTGGTCAAATGAGCTCTGTGTGAGATTTGGAGTTCAATGATGATTTTATTTTTAACTGACCAAAAAGCAAACAAGTGTCCCAAATCTAGTTAATTAAAAGGAGATCTACAGATTCACAGTTTAACTCTTCATGAAATTTTCTATTTATGTGAGGGGCTGAGAAAAGAAGACCGAGTCAGACAGCATTAGTAATACTGAGATCCACATAAGGAAGGGTTTTTTTAAGATGAAACCCCCAAATCTTGTTGTCATTTGTTTCACATATTTTGGACTCAATTAATGCATCTTGAATATTCTTATGACAGTGCCAGAAAGAATTAACGAGAGAAGGATGCATCTTCCCTTTTCATCTCGATTGGGTGGCAGGAACCTTGCAAAGTTGAAAAGCTGCTAATTTAGTAGTCAGCGGTGTCAAATAAAATTTCTAAACTGTATGTCTATAAAGGAACGTCTTAGCAATAAGGCACAGCAAATATGCTTCAAAACAGTGCAGTCAGCAAATCTGGTTCAGGTTTTGAAATATCTGGCAATGACATTTATTAGAAAGAAACTATAATATATCAGTGATATAAAAAGCTGTCTCTTCATCAGTGTTGCTTTATTATAGGCACTAATTTTGTGCAAAATCCTTTAGATTCTTTGCAAAACACCTGCTGAACTTAAAGAAATATGGTTAGTGCTTGCACAGAGACAGATGTAGCTTAATCACATAATACTGAATTTGACTTCGCAGTGCTTAACAATAAATGAACTGAGCACACCAGTACAGAAGGCTTAAATCTTCCTCAAATTTGTATAAAATTTCCAATGAATGTACTGTTTGAGCTGATTCTTTCTTCATCAAGTCTGAGGAAATAAACAAACAGCAATTATGGGAAACCCATTCAGGCTGGAATTTTAAAATTAAATTAAATCAAATAAAAAGCTGAAAGTCTGAAATGACTTTCTTCCTTCCTTCTTTCCTTCCTTCCTTCCTTCTTTCCTTCCTTCCTTCCTTCCTCCCTCTC
>NC_058130.1:418485438-418513511 GCF_016433145.1 Gracilinanus agilis
CTTTCTTTCTTTCTTTCTTTCTTTCTTTCTTTCTTTCTTTCTTTCTTTCTTTCTTTCTTTCTTTCTTTCTTTCTTTCTTCTTAGCTTATTCTAATTTAGCTAGTTACCTAGCTATTTGTTTGTGATCAGTCTCTGTCTTTTTATCCATCCATGTATCCATCAATTGCACCCTGTTTATTCTAGCAGCTTACTTAAAAATTTCATGTTGTAGACAAATCTGTTGCAAGGTCAGAAATGATGACATTATACACTGGTAAAAGATGGAAATAGAATAGGAAAGGCTATTTTCTCATTCTCTCTTCTGCTGCACACGATTAGTTTTATATGTTGATTGATTTTTGGTAGTAGGTTAAGTCGATTTCAATGAATTTTAGTCACTGAGTCCAGACCAGATTAAGATCCCAAATTGTTTACCCATATCACTCTTTCTTCTCTCATCTTCCTCCAGGTTCCTAGAGTTCAGGAGAAACTAAATATGTGCATACATGTGCATGTTCTAGCCATCCATACACATATATACATGCACATTCTCTAGTGAATTAACTATTCTTTCTTCATTGATTCTTATTTGCATTGTAATGTTAAATAATGGTACTTTAATTTTACTTCTTCAGATAAGCTGTGTGCTTGAGAAAACCATAAAACAATGAAACCTCATGAATATTTATATCAATGACTACATAGCATTATAGTCATAATCTCTGGAACTGGTTCTCACCAGTTCAGAATTAATTATCAAGTTCAGTTTTAATTGCATTCTTCTAAATTACAACCCCCCCCAAAAAAAAAAACTATAATGAATTATCTGGTAAGTACTTTACTGGGACTAATGCATCCAGGAGAGCTTCCTAAAATCCCATTCTTAACGTTTAATAACCAACCAAAGACATGTGATCTCAAACCAGCTTTCTAATCCTTGTTATCCAATGTATTAGACATTTGTGGCTGCTTCTTGGGGTTTGATATATTTCTTTTTTCATAGAAGGTTTGGTGAGAATCTAATTGATTTTAGGGAACTTTTTTTATTAAAAGAAAACTCTAAACATTAACTGTTTGGCTTTATTGAAAAGGGACAATATATTAATAATAATGTAGTAGGAGATGTGTTGGAAAAAAACCCATACTCTTTTTCAGAAATGATGTCCATTTACTAAAGAATTAAAAAAAAAGAGGGAGAGATTCAACAAATCTATAGCAAGAAATATTGTAGAAAGATCACTTTATAAAAATCCATACTTACCAAAAAGATTCATGTTGTTTTACATATATATTTATATGTAAAACAACATGAATCTTTATATATATCAGCTATATCCATAGTCATAGCTCTGCCACTGACCAAAACCCATTGAATCCCCTATTAGCACAATTACAGTTCAGTGTACTTCCCATTAGTTACTGGAACCTTCTTCTAATTGTCAATGGTTTATTGAATAAACTCTGCTATAAGACACAAGGTAGGGCAGTCTGAGTGTGTTAGATAAAGGAATAGTAAGGTTCAAATGATTAGATGTCAAGCACAGCTACCACCACCCTGGTTAATTTGAAATTATTAAAAGATAAATTCATATATACATTATTTTTACTCAAGTCTTCATGTGTTACTTTTGGGATACATTTTTTGGACAAACCACAAAATTTCATTGCTATAAAGAACTCCCAGTGAGGAAAATCTCTCTACCAATGCAGATCATTGATCAACACACTTGTTTATTGACATTAAGGGTCATCTTTACTATTTCTTTGTGACCTTGGTATTTAGCACAGTGCTGGCAAATGACTTATGGACCCACTGCTTTATAGAATCCTCTTAGAAAATTGCCAGAAACCTCAAGAAGTTACATGACTTGCTAAGGGTCCCACCACCAGAATATGTCATAGATTTATACCCAGGTCTTCAAAATTCCTAAGCATATTTTCTATGTACTGGCTATGCAGCCTTTAAGTAGAATACAATAGAGATAGCTTTTAGAAAGTGAAACAACATCCCATATACTTGCTTCTACCTTATCATTTCATTTTTGGTTTGGGTTTTTGATGTCATAAAGCATTGAGAGACCCCATATTGACCTCAAATCACAAAGTACCACCACCCTGGTTAATTTGAAATTATTAAAAGATAAATTCATTGTATGTCACCATAGGCTTCCTTGCATCCACAGTGCTGGTAACTAATTCAGAGATAGCTGAAGCAAAGGTAAGTAGTCCTCTGACCACTTGATTTCTCAGAGAAGCTCTGGCTCTGGAAATTGTCTGTTATAAATAAAGACCATGCTGCCCATATGTTTATTTATATATTGGCTGGTTTGTGACTAGCATTGGACTAACTGCTGCGAGAGATACGATGAATAATGTAGTATAGGGCCTTTGACTTCCAGGAGTTTATAATCAAGTTTGGGCAGTTGGGGTACCTATACAAATAATAAAACAAGGCAGTTTATGATATATTTTAGGTAGGGTTAAATTTAGGTTGTGGTAGGAGAAATGACTTCTGATAGAGTGATCTGGGAAAGCTTAAAGGAAGCAATAGACTTTGATATGGATCTTAAAGAATAGGGAGAATTTGTCTAGGCAGAGATGGTACAAGAACAGGGAACAGAATGAGAGCCAAGATGTATGGAGGTATTAATTTAATACCAAGTAGAACAGGTTAGCCTCATTTTGGAGATGATTTAGAGGATCGGTCAGAAACAGGGAAAGAAAGTATGATCGTGGTAGTTTTTAGTTGGTTGATTGTCATTACAAGCAGTCTGGACTTTTTCCTATTAGAAATGGGGAGCCTTTGGAGATTTTTTTAAGGGTCAAAGTAATACTTAGAAATATAAACTTGATGGCTCATCATGTACCTTTTGGACTGATACAGGTTGTCATGAAGATGTCAATTACCAATAGTTCCCCATTCTGAAATATCCAGTCATGAAGGATCATATATGTAGTTTTGATGCTCAGTTATCTGGAAATGCCATGACTGAATGAAATGCTTTCTATAATGAACTCGGTCAAAGCTCATAGGAAAAATAAGACTCAACTATGATCCATATAACCCTGTCCTCACTCCTTAGGAAACATAAATATAGCACAAAATCTCCTGTATACATTTTCTTCTCAGATATACAACATTTAGTTCCTCATGAATCACAAAGGAAAAAAGGAGGAGGTAAGTCCTTGAACCAGCAGAGTCAAGTCATAGCAATCTTCTCTCTGTCTTACCTACCATACATTTCTTCAGGCTTTCAAGCAAAGCCAAACTACAAAATAGGGTATAAGAATATACAAGTACTTGAAGGAGTATGAAACTGGTTTTAATTCTTACTGATTCTAAATTACTTAAGTCCCCTCTTCATATCTTAACCCCATGCTTGTTCCAATAAGAATACTGCCAACAACAAGCCAGAAAGAGGTGGTTAGATTGCTGGGACCAGAAGAAACAGATTATGGATGAAGCGCTAGGTGACCTAGGTGACAATGAAAATATAATATGCCTAAATATAGACAAGGAATGATTATAGACTATGGCTCTGAACTATACCAGAACTCTAGATTAGGAGCACTAATACAAAGAATTGAAGTTGAAGATCAGAGAAGGGACTATTGGGGGGGGGGGGGAGAGCTACTGGTTGGTGAGAATATATAACATGCAATTATAACCATTAAAAATAGGATGTGAGATAAAAAATCATAGAAGATAATATAAAATGCTTTCTAGAGTGATATGAAATTTTTAGCTATTGTATTGTTTTCCAAGGCAGAATTTTATAAGGAGCAATTGTGATCTGACACTGATTTCCTGGGTGGGCAATACAAGGCAGAATAATCCTGCCAATTTACCCAGGAACCAAAAAGGAGAATTCTATTTTCCTTATGGGAATGGATTTAATCTACATCTTTTTAGATGTCCCAAATATTGACTTTGCTAAAGCTGATTCCTACTACAACTTCCTGTTCATCATGATCACCATGGGATAAAGATCCAAGACTCATATAGTATATTAGTGGCCAGAATGACAAAATGTTAAATGGTGTCATTCAATTTTTACTTAAAGGGAGACAAGGGGCCCATTTGTTTTTCCATTATTAAAAGTTGTATTGCAAAGACTTATGTGATGGGCTCTATCTTTACCAAATTTCATCTTAGTCTCTAGCTGGAATTTTTGATTGATGCATAAATTTTTTCTCACTTTATTCATTAACTTTATCTTTTTAAATACTTCCCTTTCATCTTAGAATCAAGACCATGTATTCATTCCAAGATAGAAGAGCAGTAAGGGCTAGCAATGGCAGTTAAGTGACTTGCTAAAGGTAACACAGCTAAGAAGTGTCTGAGGCCAAATTTGAATTCGGGACCTCCCATCTCTGGGTCTGACTCTAAATCTACTAAGCCACTTAGCTACCTTCAATCATCACTTTATTTTTTCATCTGAATATACAGACACCTAGATAGACAATCCTCCACTTCCCATCTGCTTCCCGATTCTCTCCCTCCTCTCTCAATTGCACCTCATTAAGCAGCTAGGCTAACTTCAATCCATGACAATGTTCATTCCTTTCCTTGCAACTTTGCTTCCTTAGTTTCTCTTTTCAATCAGAATATCCTTATTCTAACTCTCTAAGTATACTCTCACATATGTTCCCTTCTCTCCAGTGACACTGCTATCAGTTTAATTCAGTTCCTTGTCAACTCACCTAGATAATTGCAAATGCCTACTGGTTGAGCTCCCTATTTAAATTTCTTCCCACTCTGGTCCTTTCTCCATCTTCCTGGCAAATTGATTTTTCTAACATGAAAATCCGACCATACCTCTCTACATTCAAAAATCTAAGTTGCTCCCTATAATTACCAGGGTCAGATTAAAAATCCTATATTTGACATTCAAAGGACTTTAATACCTAACTTCTACCTTCCTAGTCTTTTTATACCTTGTACCTTCTCCACAATCTGTAATCCAGTGATATTGGTTTCCATGCAGATCCTTGCACAAAACACTCTATCTTCTGACTCCCAGGCACTTTGACTATCTCTTTCCCTAGATCTCTTCATGTCATTTTTACCTCTTGGCTTCCTTGTTTTCCTATAAGGCCCAATGAAAATCCCACCTTCATTGAGAAGCCTTAATGCTAGTGTATTCCTTCTGAAAATTGGCTCCAATTTTTCCTGTATGTATCTTCTTTGTAGGAGCTTGGTGGCATAGTGGATAGAATAGTGAGCTTGGAGTCAGGAAGATTCATCTTCCTGAATTGAAAACTGGTCTCAGACTCTTACAAGCTATATGACCCTGGCCAAGTCACTTAACCCTGTTGGCCTCAATTTTCTCATTTGTTAAATGAGCTGGAGAAGGGAATGGCAAAGTGCTTCAGTATCTTTGTCAAGAAAACCCCAAATGGGATCATGGAGAGTCGGACATGACTGAAATAACTGAACAACAAATACGTGATGTGCGCATAATGGTTTCAAAGTGGTATCCTCCATTAGACTATGAGCAAAGATTGTCATTTCCCTTTCTCTGAATCCCAGGGAGTGCTTTACACAATGCCTCTCACATAAGTGATGCTTAATACTATTTGACTAACTCCACAAATCCTGTCCACCTTCAATTCTAACCTAAATTGGATAGCTTTCATAGACCTAACCCTGCTTATGTGGCCCTTCTCTCAACTCCTGTGAATAGAAGAGATTTCATCTCACACTATTTACTACATTGCCTAACAGTAGAGTAATACAACAAAAGAAGCATGGTGGTAAAAGGTGGAAAGAGTCTAGGAATGAGAATAAGGTGAGACCTGGGTTCACATTCCTCCTCTGACTCATAATTTTATTTTAAACCCTTGCCTCTGTCTTAGAATCAATACTGTGTATTGGCTCCAAGGCAGAAGAATGGTAAGGGTGAGGCAATGGGGGTCAAGTGACTTGCCCAGGGTCACACAGCTAGGAAGTGTCTGAGGCCAGCTTTGAATCCAAGACCTCCTCAAGACCTGGCTCTCAATCCACTCAGCTACCCAACCACTTCCCTTTGACTCCTAATTGATGAAGTACCTTATGCAGGACAGTTGGTACACTTAGTACTCAACTTACTCATTTGTAAAAGGGTGGGGGGCTATTTTTTTAATAAAACAATGAAGAAAAAATATTATAAACATTAAATAAACAAATATTGAGTTTTACTAATCAGCCTTGTGTAGTGGATAAAGAACTAGATCTGGGAGTCAAGAAGACTGAAGGAAGAACTTTAGATTCCTCAACTAAATCTTTTACAGATTGACCATGTGGTCTTGGGAAGAGCATATAGCCTTGGAGGACCTCAGGCAATAACTTAAGACTATTAATTGTAGAATATTTGCCTGAAGGCATACATACACAAATACTTGATTTATTTAGCATGTGTTTCTTTAGCTGTCTCTTCACAGAGTTGGATTAGGTAATCTCCAAGCCCCCTTTCAGCTCTAATTTTCTGCAATTCCATTGAATGAACTGAATTCAAATAGAAAATATGGAACATCTCTGAAAACCCTTGGAACATTTCCATCCATAGTTTTTAGACCTGATGGCACCTGGCATAAGTAAAGTCACATGGAGAAAGGTTGGAACTTGACTAGGAGTTAAAAGACCTGAGTTTGAGTCTCAGAGTCATAATCGACTGACTAGTTGCATGTTGCTGAGCCTCCATTATCTCAGCTGTAAAATGGTGATACTAATTGTCGCAGTGCTGAGCTCATAGAGCCCTCATAAGAAATACACACTTAGCTACTAAGTGCTATGTAAGCATGAGCTATTATTGATATGTGGTGGCACCTTAACCCCTGGCAGTAATATGGGCATCATGGGTGAGATGAAGGGAGACCAGTTATATTATTAGTGACAGTAGCACATTTTTAAATGGAGTTATGTTTAAAATGAGTAAACCTTTCTGATTCAGAGAGTGGGCTGCAGACAGTGGAGGAATCAAGTGGCCATTTTTATTTAACATATTTTACTTCAAGTGCTGAAGCTCCTGCCTAAGTGACTTTCATCTTTAGACTCCTTGCATCCCATGGCTGCCTGAGTCAGACACAAACAACTGCACGCAGCTGTATGATCTGTCTCTTTTAAAACAAAGTTTTATTGCCTGCCACTGGTTTTTGACACCTTTATTCCATAATTTATCAGACACGGTAGAGCTTCAGTCATTATTAAATATCCTACAAATGCCCAATTAGGAATACATAACATATAACATATGACACAGCATCCATTTTTATCATGCAATGTCAAGAAACGCTGTTAGTGAGACAGAGGAGTCCTAAAATACTCTCATCAGTGGGATCATAATAACAATGATAATAATCATGAAAATAGTAATGGCTTAAATTCATATAGAGACTGTCTTTCAGGGAGCTTCAGAAAGTAAACACATTAGAAATGTCTAGCATATATCCACAATGGATCAGATTCTCATTCTCAACCTAATTTTGTCAAGGAGGTCTAATGCAGTCCATACATAGAAACCAGTTGCAGATAGACTGGCTTATTTCCGAATGGTTAAACCACCATGAGAGAAAACTTTAGCCAATGGCATTGTAGCAAAATCTGGAGCAATAGTTATTATTACTCTATTCATGATCCTTCCCCAAGGCAAGAAGACAACTCCTTCTAACAGTGAGGAGAGGTTATATGATGATGTAAGAACTAGCAAAAGATCACTTTTTATGCTAATAATCGAAAGCAGACCCCCCCTTATCCATTCCAATGATTGCCTAGCTATGTGTGTGAGAAATTAAGTGTTGAGAGTTCACTCTTGGATCCATTCCTCTCAGAATTCCAACCTCAGGAATTCATTGACTATCCCTTCTTTCTGTTGAGTTTGATTATGTTTGTTGTGGTTTGTTTATTTTTAAGTCTGTTTACTTTTTGCATGGTTAGGCACTTTGAGTTCAGTTCTATGGGAAATGCAAAAGGTTTTTGTGTTGCTGGGAAAACAGAGATCCTTTGTAGGTCTCTATTGTTCTGTGTATATTTATGTAGAAGTAAAGGGAATCAAAAGTAGGTTTTAAGCCACCTAGCTTCTCAGAAGTGGTCTGAATGCTGATTAAATACTTCAGTTTAGTCCAGAGATTTATTTTCAGGTTTTCATTCTCCCTTACTACACCTCACAAGTTTGCCAATAAGAGGGAAGCTATCATACTGCCTTGGAAGCAATATAAATAGATAGATCCATTTAAAATAATTTTTAAAACAACTGAAATGTCAGCCCTCTTTGGAAAAAAAACTATTACTAATTTAAATGACAAATAAATTCTTATCAGTACAAAATAAAATAAATGAGTCAAGTCTCTCAATATTTAAATGGATCTTTAATCTTATCTTTATGGGCAATTCCTCTTTTTTGAACAAATTAAAGTCAATTCATGCCTTTACATCATGTGATAACCCTTGCCCTTATTCACGCATAGATGTCCACAGAGCAGCTCCCTCAAACTATAGAAAACCTTTCATTAGGTCTTTTAATAATTTATAGATCCTAGTGAGGAATAGCATTGTCCAACCTTTGGATCTAGCTCTCATGACATAATGATCCCAATTCAATTTTTAGTCATACGTGTCCTTGATAGGGTCATTTTTATTGATTCTCACATGCAAATCATCATTGCTAATAAGTATTTTGCAGCCTGTTTCTACCCAAGTGTCCTTCTTTCCATTGCTCATAAGGTGATCTGTGATTGCAATTCCTATGAGATCATCACATTCCATGATTCACAAGCATATTGCCTCACTGTGATAATATTAATGTATAAAAGATGGGTTTTTATAGTAACTAGAGCAGATTCTGCCAAACTTGCATGGCTTTGACTAAGGTCCTGGGAATAGACTATCTACTGTTTGAAGACCAGCCTTTTTAGGTACAAAAAGCATCACCGGTAGATAGTAAATGTTTTTCACTATGGTGAACAAGCATAACTCTGTTCCCATTAGAAAGTGTATATTGTTACTAGATAAATAATCTCTCATGACTTTGAAAGGGGTAGAAAGAGAATAAAACCAGTGCTCATTTGGGCTCACTTTAGATATCATACTCCTAATAATTTTGAGAGTATCTGAACAAATTTCTGAATTGGAGCAAGAATGCTGTTGTATCTAAAAATGGGTAGATTTTTAAATCCAGTCCATGACTTATCCTCAGCATTACAAAAGAAGAGAATGTGGCTTTAATACTCCAGTCATTGATTTCTCATAGAAAGTGCCACAGAACAGCCGAAAAATGAACAACTTAACATTTTTCATGCTGATGAAGACTGGAGTCTATAAACAAAACCATCCAGCAGGTTGTCCACTGGTGACACATACCTATGAGAAAGTGAATGATGAAAAAAGTGGAGCTCAGAAGTCCGTGAAATCATCTTCTTTATCTATTCTCTTATAGGGGCCATCTCTCATAACCTGGTGTCTTTAGCTAGAGTTCAATCCACATGTCACCTGAGGTGGAATGTATTTTTCCCTCAGCTCTATGAAATGCTCTTTTCCAATATACACTGAAGCAATTATTCAGGCTGGGTGAACTGTGAATTGATTTGGATATAAGCTACCATTCTTGCTACACAAACACACACACATACATACATGTGCACTCACTCCACCTCGCCTTTCTCCCTCCAATACCACCAAGCCACCCCAATTTTCTCTCTCAAATTATATATATATGCATAATATATTCTATATATAATGTAAATCTATATGTATATGATTATGTATACACATATATAATTTACATACGTACATATATTTGTCAGTAACCATTTTCCTTTTCCTTTGGTTTTACTGCTGATTTTATACTTTCTGTTGAACGAAGATTGAAAGTTCAAATCCTGAAATATCAAGACTATATTCAAAAGAGCAAACAAGTCACTTTTCCTGATGCATTGACATCTGAGCTGGCAAGCTGAGGTACCTAATCTTCGTCTGCCTAAAGGGATGGTTTTAAATAATGACAAGCTATGAGTTGGGGGTCATGCAGAATCCTTTGACATGGAAAGAATTCTTGCCTTTCCATAGAGTTTGGAATTGATGAAAACTAAGGTCTCATTCAAGTGTTAACATTCTTTGAAATGAATGTGGCCTGAATGCCCTGGAACATCCTGGGAAATGCTGGTTCAGTGTCTGAATTTTTGTAATTGTGCATTGCCTCTTCCCCCCACCTTCATCTCCCACTTTACCTAGCCTATATAGACGGAGTCAGGGTGGTTTTTACAAGCATTTAGCTGCTTGTTAAAATCAAGCTTCTGGAACTTTAATTAACGATTGGATTGTCACTAGTTTTATTTTATTTGAGACTGAATTTTTATTTGAGGGCAAATTACATTCATCAATAGGTAATAGCCTGGACACCACTATTTAAGATAATATCTATCAAGTTAAGAATATGCTTATGACCTTTATCTATCTACATCTAGATCTCAGGGCTCACTCAGTTAACTGGTAAACCAGGGAGCAATGAGCACTAACTAGTGGCACTGATGGGCTAGTGGAAGATAGTCTATCTTGTATTCTCTAATTTGTTCTATTCTGCTCAATATGATAGAACACATTCAGACTTCTATAATGCTAAGATAAATAGAATAAGATAAGATATATCTATATTTATATATCTACATAGATATATAGATAATGTTATGTATATATAAATAACTTCAGCCTTACATAGCCAGCCTTAGAGTCAAGGCCAGCAAATTCTTAGCAAAACTATATAGCCACAAAGTATTGCTTATAGCATGTGTGATCCTACAACAAACATAAACATTCCTCATTTCACACACTTACTGTGCTGCAAATCTAATTCTTTAAAAAATATATTTTTCTTGCAACAACATGTCAAAACAATTTAAACATTTTGAGTTTTTTTATTTTAAATTCTCTCCCTCCTTCTCTCTCCCCCTCTTCTTTGAAAAAGCAAGCAATTTAATATAGATTATTCATGTGTTGTCATGTATAACATATTTCCATATCAGTTAGATTGTGAAAGAAACCACAGACAAAAAAAAAAAAAGTAAAAATCCTATGCTTTGATCTGTATTCAGACTCCATAAGTTCTTCTTTAGAGGTGGATACCATTTTTCATCACAAGTTCTTTGGAATTGGATTAGATCGTTGTGTTGCTGAAAATAACTGTAAGAATCATCATAAAATATTGTTGTCACTTTATAAATATTCTACTGATTATGCTTACTTCACTTTGCATCAGTTCATGGAAGCCTTTCCAGGTTTTTCTGAAAGCATCTTGCTCATAATTTTTTTAGAGCACACTCAATCTTCTTTTCTCATAATCATATACTATAATTTGTTTAGCCATTTCCCAATTGATGGGCATCCCTTCACTTTCCAATTCACTTTCATCATAAAAAGAGATGTCATAATTATTTTACACATATAAATCCTTTTCTTTTTTGTTATATTTTTGGGAAACAAATCTAAAAATGACATTGTGGGGATTCTAAGCAATTTATATTTTTGTAAATATGCATCTATTTAGCATAGATTGCTATACTCATTGACATATAATTGGACAAATTTGCTCTCAATAACTTCTTTTAATTTCATCTTCAGTGGTGGTAAATTCACCCTTTATTTTCGAATCTGGTAATTTGTTTTTCTCATTCCTTTTTAAAAATCAACTTAACTAATGGTTTATACATTTTATTGTATTTTTTCATACATCCAGTATCTAGTTTTGTTATTAATTTAATGATTTTTTACTTTCAATCTTTTTTATCTCTCCTTTGATTTTTAGGATTTCTAATTTGGTATTTAACAGTTCTTTAATTTGTTTTCCTTTTTAAGTCTTTTTTTCAGTTGTATGTCCAATCCATTAAGGTCCCCTACTAGTATAATTTTACTGCCTATTTCTTCCTATAATTCATTTAATTTTTCTTCTAAAATATGAATGCTATGTCATTTGGTGCATATGTTTAGTATTGTTGTTACTTCATTGTCTATGGAATGTTTTAGCAAAATGTAGTTTTCTTGATTATCTTTTTTAGGTAGAACTATTTCAACTTTTGCTTTGTCTGAGATCATGGTTGCTACCCTCTGCCTTTTTTAAATTTCAGCTAAAGCATAATATATTCTGTTCCAAGTCCTTATCTTTACTCTGTGTGCTTCTCTCTGATTTAAGTATGTTTCTTGTAAACAACATATTGTAGGATTCTGGTTTTTAATTCATTCTGCTATCCACTTTTTTATGAGTAAGTTCATCTCATTAACTTTTACAATTATTTTTAATAACTGCATTACTCTCCATCCTAATTTCCCCCATTTATATTTCTCTCTCTCCTTTCACCCTATTTATCCTCAAAAACATTTTGTTTTTGACCACTGTCACACACAATCTGCCCTCCCTTCTATTATCTCTCCCTTTCTAATCCCTTCTCATCTCCTACTTCCCTGTAGGGTAAAATAGATTTCCAAAGTCAAATGAACATATATTATTTACGTAAGGTTCAAACATTGCCAACCCCTTATTTTTCCTATAAAAGTTCTTTCCTACCTCTTTTATGTGGATAATTTACTCCATTCTACCTCTCACTCCTCCCTTCTCTCAGGACATCTCTCTCACCCCTTACTTTTATTTTTTGGACATAATCCAATTCGGAACTGTCAGTAACCCCAAACACTCTTTTCTTCCTTGGAACAGTGACCAGAGTGCCCTGCTCCCCTATGGCTCCAGTGCTGGTGCTTTCTAGTACTCATCCTCAAACTGCAACTGAGCAGTCAGACAGCTACCTGGTTCTGTTTATAGGCAATGAGACAAAAGTCTTGCACCCAGATACAGCAAAGGGACCCCTATACTCTTCCTTCTGCATAATTAGCAGTCTGACCACCCCACCTTACCATCTGTGGCTGAAAGCTATGGCAGCCTTTGCTACTATATCAATTGTACCCTAAGTCTGTTACTGCAGTTCAACCTGCCCAATGTGCTATATTCCATCTCCACCCCTGTGCACTAGATCTCTCATACAGGCTTTCTAAGTGGTTTTGGACTGAAAATTTATCTAGTCTTATCTTTTTATAGGTTTTGCTCCTCCAAAATTCATTCTGAGGCATTATATCATAGTTTTGTGGAGGGTAATTTGGAAGAGAATAGATGAGTGTCTTTCTACTTTCTCTGCCATCTTGGTTCCACTCCCAAACTACACCCTGAATCTCTATTCTTTTTTTAAGGTGTCCTTTTCTTCATTTTTTTTTGTGTGCCTCTTTCACTAAGATTTTGAGTCTTTTTTTCCATTATTTTATTGCATCACTTTCATTTCTTTTCTCAATTGTTTCTCTATCTCTCTTGTCTGAAATTTTAAAGTCTTTCTTAAGCCCATTCTTTTTTGGGTCTACAACTAACTTCCCCTTTTTAAAAAAAACTTTGCATAGAGCTAATTTGACATTATTGTCTTCTTCTGATTTTGTGATTTTATCTTCCTTGTCACCATAGTACCTTTATAGTAAGAATTGTTCCCTGTTATTTGATCAATTTTCCAGCCTAATTCTCAACTTCTAACTTTATCTTAAAGTAGGGCTCTGTTCCTGTTATAGAAGGCCACTGTCCTTAGCTTAAGGATTTTTGCTGTTGTTCTTAGAGCTAGTTCAGGATCAAGAAATTTGTTTTGCTTGCTATTCCCTCCTTCTTTTAAACATTTTCCCATCCCTATCTGTTTCTCACTGAGTTTAATGCATTTATTTTTTATTTTTAAATATTCCTTTGTCATTTGAAGTAAGAGAAAACTTTATCTGATGCATGCTCCCCTGAACCTTCCTTTGTTTCAATATCCTTATCTTTATATGCCCTAATTTTAAGAAATAGCAAGTTTCATTCTCTTCCTTTCCCTAGTAGGGGGTTCCTTTCACTATTCCTTCTTTTTTTCCATTTAAAAAATCCTGAGAATAGAATCATCATTCCTTCAGGTCCTCAGCTTTACTTATTAGGTCCCTCAGTGTCTTCTGAAACTTTAAGATTCTAATTAGACATTTGTCTTTTTTTTTTCTCCAACAGAATGTCAGCACTACAGAATCATATAGCTCCCTCTAATTGCTCAAATAGTATTATCTCTTCAGATTTATTTTTGATTTTTCTGTTTCCATTTCAAAGTTCCCACTTAGCTCTAGTATTTTCTTCAGAATGCTTGAGAATCTTCCATTTCATAAAGGGACTTTTTCTTCTGTAAGCTTAAACTCAGCTTTTCAGGGTAACATATTCTTTGTACATCTTCTACCGTTTGGAATACAGTGTTCCAAAATCTCCTCTCATTTATAATAGAAGCTAGTATTCTGTGTGACAGTGTCTAAGGTTCCATGATACATGAACTGCTTTTTTCTGGATGGTTGCAGCCTTTTGTCTTTGAGGTGAAAGCTCTGTATTATACCTATGACATTCCTGGGACATTTCTTTTGTGGCTTCCTTTCAGGAGATGATTTGAGAATTCTTTCTATCTTTACTTTACTCTCTGGTTCTAGTAATAATGAGTAGTTTTGATGAATTCATTAACTATAGTGTCCAATATTTTTTTCATCTTGGTTTTCAGAGAATTCAGTGGTATTTAAATCATATCTCTTCTATTTGTTTTCCAGGTCAATCACTTTTGATATTAAATATATTTAATATTTTTTTCAATATTTTGGTTTTTTCATTATATAATATAGTCATTGATTTCTCTTGAATCAGTTCCAGTTTTCAGGAAACCCATTTCATGGGTAAAACTTACCATTCATCCTTCTAATTTTTTATTCTTCTAATTCTTACCTCAAGAAATTTTATTTCATTTTATTTATTTATTTCATTTCTTCTAGATATCCATGTAGTTCATGTGGATAATCCATCATTTTTCTTTGATTTCCCAGGACCAGGCTCCCTTCCCTGCTCCACTTCTGGGTGAGGTGATTCTCACATCTTTGTTTCACCATGGATGCTGTGTGTCTCCTGTGATTAGACATACTAAGGTCTTTGAGGTCATAGTGCTAATCTTCAGGACTCTTTGTGGTGTCTCAGAATGGGGATCTAAAAATCTCAAAACTGTGGGGTACCCTAGTCCTAGTCACACATAATTTTTGCTGTTAAAATAATACTAGTCACTGACAGTCTCCAGGACTTCTAAAGGTCTCTATCATTGATTTATAACCCAGCTAGGATTCCATAGGCTTCACCAAATCACTCAAAGTATTTCAAATACGACTAAGTTAAAGAAACCCTGTGCTCATGGTTATAGGAGTTGAAAGCAAAGAGACATCACTGTGGATGGAGAAATCAAGCAAAACATTATGGCAAAGATGGAGCTTGAGCTGATGCTTGATTGATTAGTGGTGGAAAATGAGAGAAATGGCAAGAAAGTTGGGGGTGGGGAAATAGAATGAACTATGGAAGACAAATAACATTTAAACTGACATTATTCTGATCTGTTAGTTCATCAATCAATTAATAAGTTTTTATTGTGTACTTATTCTGTGCAAAACCCTGGTCTAGATATAGAAAGGCAGACAAATATAAGTCACCATTTCTGTGAACAAGTAACTTATAAACTATTCAGAGAAATTAATGGTCATGAGATAAAATGAATTATATAAGATAGAACTTGATAAATACCAGAGAAATAATGCAGCATAGTGAACAGATAAGTAGACTTGGATTCAGAAAGAGAAGAGTTCAGGTTCTGCTTCTGACACAATAGATGTCTGATAATGAATAAGTCAAAGCCTCTGGGATGGAATCAGCTCTCTATTACTATAAATTTTTGTTAATTTTATCAATAGAGTAATTTTCCTACACAGATACAATTCCAGAGTTGTATGAAAATGTAAAAATGAACATATAACTGCAACATGAATGTTTCCAAATAGCCAGAATTCTTGGAAGAAGAAAAGGAAGAGACCATTTTGGGTTACTGTACTCAGGAAATGTTTCATTTAGGAGTTAAAAATTGAGCTGTGTCTTCAAAATGATTTAGATAAGCAGACTAGGATTTTTTTTAAATCAGCATGATATAATGGAAATAATAATGATGAAAAGATGTTTTTAAAAAAATTTTTCTTGTCCAAGACTATGGATGTATTAGCCTGTAATTTTTGGATAGGACACTTCATTTCTATGGATTTCATGTAGAATTCATAGGAGGAATGATTATATGTCTCTTTCTAGGGTCTCCTTTTGATGTAACATTCTTAGCATGAAGAAGTGGAGTACATATTCCAGGCTGGGGGACTAGTATGGATAATGTCATAGGGGCATGGATGTGTATTGTGTGTTCAATGATCAACAAATATATTGAAATGTTTTTTTGTGCAAAGGACCAATCTTGAGAAACCTTGGAAATATATATTAAAGGCAAAAACTAGAGAGCCTTGAATGTCAGAGCACGAAAAATGAAATTTATCCTGAGGAAAATCCAGACTTATGTTAGAGTTAGGAAATGACATGACCAATGTGGTGTTTGAGAAAAATAAATCTCTTCGATGTGTTGTTCATGAGAGAGTGAAAGAAGGCAAAGACCTTAGGAAACTGTTGTGATTATCTAGGCCTGCAAAGATAAGGATCCAAATTAGTGTAGTTTCAATAAAAATGTAAAGGAAGGGAATAAGAGGAGAAACATTATGAAAGAAGGATATATTTTTAATACTGACTAACTGAATAAAGATAGAACTAGGGATGGAGAAAGAAATTATGACTATTTTTTAAACCCTTGTACTTCGGTGTATTGTCTCATAGGTGGAAGATTGGTAAGGGTGGGCAATGGGGGTCAAGTGACTTGCCCAGGGTCACACAGCTGGGAAGTGGCTGAGGCTGGGTTTGAGCCTAGGACCTCCTGTCTCTAGGCCTGACTCTCACTCCACTGAGCTACCTGAGCTACCCAGCTGCCCAATTATGACTATTTTAAGCTTTCATGATTAGAAAAAATATTATTGACAGACATAAAGATTTTAGAAGGGATCACTGAAATTTGGGAGATACAAATTTAGTTTGAGGCAATGGAAGTGATCTTATTTCAAGCTAATTACCCACCCAAATAATATTATAAAACATATATGTACATACACTCATATATTTATATTATATAATTACCCACCCAAATAATATTATATTATATACACTCATATATTTGTATTCATTATCTTAGAGAAGGTATATATATATATGTGTGTGTGTATATATAAGGTATATAAGATGTATAAGTTTAAGATATATATCTTAATATAGATATCTTTTAATATGATATAATGTTTAAGATGTTATTTGTGAGATGGAGGGAGGGAGCAAAAAGGAGAGAGAGAGAGAGAGAGAGAGAGAGAGAGAGAGAGAGAGAAATGGAAAAATGCTAGATCTAAAGTTGGATAGAATCTCTGAAACAAGTTGAGTCCAAGCAGGAATCAATAAAGGCAATCATGTACAATCAACACTTATGTGGATTTAAGTCATGTGATTCAGGAGCTTAAAATAGAGCCGAATTAGACCAGATGGCAGCTTTCAAAGCAACAGTGTAGGTGCAAAGAATGCTTTACTTAAAGGAGATTTTGCCGAGGTGTTATTGGCAGAGAGCGCATTTTATAGCAAGTGAGGCAGGATTCAGAGTAAATCACAGTTGAAGGGAGAAGTGGGTGTTGTATAAGCAAGGCATTATAGAGAAGTTTAAGTGCATCTACTTGGATATTCAGTATTGGCTAGCCAAAAAAAAATGTTTGAAGGTCTTCTGTCAGGGAGCTCTCCTTTTTTCCCCTTTCACAGGCAATTTGCTTTGAGTTGGATCTTGAAAAGAACATGCTGACATCTAGCAAAGGGGCTAACCTTTTAGGAAGCTTTTCAATATTTATACATTGGAACACTTGATAAGATTTCCTCCTTCAGCGTAAGTCCTGCGTCTTTCCTTAGGGACCTTTTATAACACTTTCATAACTCACATCTGCATTTATCTTTACACCTTTGTTTCTATTCACTTTTCATTCTGTTTTTGTTAGAGGAATTTCAAGTGGCCACCTTCCAGATCTGATGTTCAGCAAATCTCAGGAGAATTTCTCCAGCTTGGAAGATGGGAGACCCAATTTAAGAGCTCCTTCACACTTGAAATTCTAATTGCTAATCTACCTTTCTATGTATGTGTGCTCCAAGGAGTGCATACACAGGACCCAGGTGATGGCTGTGCAAGTAGCTTATTGAATTAAAAAAATCATACTCCACTTTCCATACCAAAATCAGATTTTTAAAGAAATGAATAATAATGGAAGCAAAGAAAAAAGGCATTCTCCCTGTGAGTCAAATAACTACAGTGCTATAAATGAAATCTGGTATTGAAGAGGGGATTGTAAGGTCAACTTAGAAAACTTAAAAGGAAGTACTACTATTAAAATTTCATGGAAACAAAATGACCTACTGTTTACACTCAGAACAGCATTTAGAACTACTTGGTGTGTAAATTAATACAATATATTTTAGTAGCTATATGTTTGAGATAGATACCATATTGGTTTTCTCTCAACACTATGTCACCACCTTCTTCAGCAGTAACCTCCTCATATAAAAGAAAACAATCAAACTCCTAACTACAAATGGAAATATTATGTGCCTCAACATCACTTTAACTAGTCATCTTCATTCCTTAGGTTTATTTTGTTTGCTTGGATTCTGAACTATTCCATCTCCTAAAAGTCACCACTTATTTGATTCTTTTGACAAGTGTTCTCACATGAACATCAGTCTATATAATGGGCCTTTGCTGTCAATGTTTCTGGGTATCCTTATCTATTCTCTATCCCTTTGTAACTCTAAACATATATACACACATATTAGACTGTTAACCTTATTGCAGATATTTGATTTTACTATAAATATTGACCTCTAGGTTCATCTACTTTTATGTTTCCCCTTACTACTTCTAGCTTCATCTTGCATTTCAAGTTGGGTACCATACTTTCCTATCCTGGTCCCTCACTTTGAGTATATAAGCTGCTATTACCTACATCATTGGTGCTAAAATGTGTGATTCCTGTTCATAGAACAATTTTTGGTTCAAAGAAGTAAGGTTTTTTATTCAATCAGTCAATCAAAAATTGTTTGCTGAGAGCCTATTATGTCCTCAGTATTATTGAATATGTGAGAAAAGAAATGATCCCTGCCTTCATCAAATTTAAAACTGAGGTAGGAGTAGAGGTAAAGAGATTTATATAAGTAAAAAACCTGCTGAACAATAAAATACTAAATGATCAATTCCTACCTAGGTCTGGATTAGTGTGGTTTCAACTAAATTTTATAAGAATTTCTAAGAGAGAAATAGGAAAGGTATGTAGGGGGAAACAGAAGGAGGCAGGGATCTTGACCCAGATAGATATAGGCCCTGTCACCAGCCAAACAAACAAATAGGGCAGATGCATTGTGGAAAGATGGCAGAGTAAGGCCATGAAGGGTCCTCACCCTCCTAATATCCTTCCAAAATAACTACACAGAAACAATACTAAAAGTAGCAAAAACAGACCAGAATTGGGAGTGAAACTGAATAGCCAGAGATAATTAGGGAGGAAGTTTTCTGACTTGCCTGGTCTAAATCCCATCACCACAGGTCCTGATGGCAACAACAGTGTAAACAGAGTGAATTCAACAAAGTATCTTCTGGGGGCAGGATTGGCAACCTCTTCTTATATTCTGAGTCCTAGAGCTTGTACCCCAAGGGATATCACAGGAATCTGCAGGTTTAGGGTCCTGGAAGTAGCTATATCTGCTATGGCTTAAGCTCCAGAGACTATCACTGGACCACAGCTTAGGCTTGAAGGAGAGGATGCTGCAGAGTCTATAGGAGCCAGGCCTTAAAGACAGGCACTCAAACCTTGCTGCTAACAAAAAAAAGGAACTTTGTAGGTCCAAAGAATGTGGACTAGATATCTGCTCTATCATGGGCTATTGGTAATAGGAGAGGAGAAATGAGGAAGACATTTACACTGGTAAATGTGGTTGCTAAAAGACTGGAGCCCTGTCAGCTGTGGTCACTCCCAGGAGAGTAGAATCCCTGGCTGCTGCCACAAATGCAAGGTGGGCTGTCTGCTTGCAAATTGCAGTGACAAAACTGTCACAGGATCTGGTTGGAAAACATGAGATCAGTCATGGACAGGGGTTTGAGCCAGGGACAAGTACATTCTCCCCCAGACTATAAAAACTGGAATAACTAAATAGGACCTAGAGAAAAAAAAAACAAATACACAAAAAAAATCCTGAAACCTGAGGTAACAGAATGCAACATAATAGGAAACCTGGGACTCCAGTAAAAAAGGCGATAGTTAAGTCTATTGTCCTGACCACTAAATTTTTTTTTAAAAAGTAAATCAGAAAGGGTAAGCAAATGAGAAAGAACTTAGCTGTTAGTAGCTATTATGGAGTCAGAGAAGACCTTGGCTCAAACTCAGAGAACAATGAGGTCAAACACCTACTTCAAAAACAGCAAAGACATACAATAAATGGCCACAAGCTTAAAAAGAGCTTTTGGAAGAGCTTAATATAGACTTCAAAAACCAAATGAGAGAGGTGGAAGAAAAATTAGGGGGGGAAAGTCAGTGCAGTGCAAGAAAATTAATAAAATTTTGAAAGATCACTCATTGGAAAAGGAGTTCCAGAAACTAATGAAAATAATTCATTAAGAAGGAGAATTGGACAACTGACATGCAAAATAGATCAAGGAGAGTCAATATAAGAAGAGTTGGACTCCCAGAAAGTTACAATTAAAAAAAAAATAAACAATGTATGCCAATAAATCATCAAGGAAAACTGCCCAGAAATTCTAGAATCAGATAGTAAAATAAAAATTGAAAGAATCCACTAATTACCAACTTGAAGAGACCCAAAGACATCATTGCTAAGTCCCATAATTCAGTAAGGAGGAACAAAGTAGATAGAAATTCACAGCTAGTAACTATAACATTGAGTGTAAGTGAAATAGAATTTACTCTTGGGAAGAAAATGGAAAGCAGAAAGGATAAAAAAAAACCCAGGACCTGATAATGGATTGTTTATAAGAAAAACGCCAAAAATAAGAGAAACTGATAGTGAAAGTGAGGAACTGGAACAGATTATACTACACCTCCACCAATCCAGAGAAGGCAGGAGTAGTAGTCATTATCTCTGAAAGAGTTGGGGCTAAAATGGGTATAATTGGAAAAAATGAATATGATAAGTATATTATCTTGAGGGGGCTGAGGGAGGGTACTATGGAACAATATTGGACTTATAAGAATCAAGAGTTACGGCATCCATATTTTTAAAGGAAAAACTAAATGAGATACAAATGGAAACAGATAATGAAATAACAATAGCGGGGGCTTTAATTTTCCTCTCTCAGAACTAGATGAAACCAATTTAAAATAAAAAAGAAAGAAGTTAAGAAGATAAATAGAACTTTAGATAAGTTAAATGTGACTGATATCTGGAGAGCACCCCCCCCAACCCTGACCTGCATGAGACTAGTTGTAGATTTAAACCTTAGCTTATACATAATCCAAACATAGTTTCTTGTGGGATAACAATGTTTTAGAGAGAATAAATACCCTGTGAAAGTCTTTCTTTAACATTCATCACACTATAGAGGTAATTCTACATTCCTGAGGGGTTGTGGCATTGGAACAAAATTTTCACAGGGTATGACCAATCTGTAAAGCCTTGGTTTTTGAAAGATGGTGGTCTTGACAACAGATTTTTGTCTACTGCTTATGGACCAATTTAGTTAATTATGGCCCTCATAATATATTTTAAATGGGAACCAGATGGGTAAAGTTGATCAAATTAAATGCTGATAGGAAGATGGAGAAAAAGACTTAATATTACATAACTTCAGCAGTTATAAATTATTGTTCTTATTGTTGTTGTTGTTGTTTTAGAAAACAAGATGGAAATATACATTAAAAGTTGTAAAGCTTTTCATGCTCATTGACCTAGGGATCCCATTACTAGAATTTGGCCCTAACAGCATTATTGAGAGAGTAAATGGCTAGCATGCATGAAAACTTTTATCAGAGCTTTGTAATGACAAAATAACTGGAAATACCACAACCACAATGACTGGAGAAAATAGCTGAATAGATTATGACACTTGAATGTAATAGATTTTATGATGTTATTAGAAATGACAAATATTGAAAATACAAAGAAAATAAGAGAAATATGTGAAAAATGAAAAGAGAAGAGAATAAGAATAATATATACTATGATTTCATTTTTAGAAATATCCACAAAATCAAAGGAAAAAAGTTTCAAAGTAAAACAAACCTTAATAGAATTCAAAAGCAGAGGATATTTATATTTGCACACATTTAATTTACATATTTTAGACAAATTGTAAATAGTGTAAAGTTGTGGTTTTGGACATATTTTGGGGTATTATTTATTTAAATGTTTTTTGTCAGCGGTGGTAGTTACTAAATATATAATAAAATATTGATAAAATCATAAAAAAACAAAAATAAATAAGAAATAGGTCTTGCAAGAGAAGTATAGTGGCTTGCTTCTCAGGGGATTTCCACAACTATATGCGGATACAGTGAAAAAAGAAAGCAGAGCCATCAACAAGTGGACAGGATAAATGTAGACAGCCAGAAGAAATCCATCAACCCATAGAGAGACAGGTTTCTCAAACTGAATGACACTACATTGTTTTGTCTATTTAGAAATGAAATGCCATTAATATACCATTAAATAACGCAGAGCTGAAATCACTATTTTATCATTCTAACACTGATTTGATCAGTAAATTGTAAAGGGTACTCTTCTATTAGACTAAATGCAAATTTCTCATTTTGGCATTCAAAGTTCTCCATAATTTGCCCCATTTCTTGTATATATTTATCTCCTACTATCCCCCAAGTACTCACAATCCTTTCACTGTCCTACAAACATGGTCTTCTGTGTTACAAGCCTAGATGTTCAGGAGACAGTTGAACATTAGATAAGCAGATCTGAGAATTATCAGCATAAAGTTAGTTGAATCCAAGAAAGCTGATGAGGTCAACCAGCAAAATTGTATAGAAGCCATCCTAGGACCAGGCATTTGGATATACCCAATTAGTAAACAGGTCTTAGATGAAGATCTAGCAAAGAAGACTCAGAAGGAACCTTCAGACAGGTAGGAGCAAAAACAGAGAAGAATATCATGAAACTTTAAAAATAAGTGAGGATCAAGGAGAAGGGGAGAACAATACTGTCAGTGACTGCAGGGAGGTCAAGAAGGATGTATATGAGTGTGTGTGTGTGTGTGTGTATTAGATGTGATGATTAAGGGATAACTGATAACTCTGGAGAACATTTTCCATTGAATGATGTGATCAGAAGATTGACAGCAAAGAAGTAAAGAAAATGAGAGCAAAGGCAGTGGAGGTTCTAATTAGAGATGACCTCAAGTAGTTTAGTCATGATAAGTAGGGACAGATGTATCAAGTGAGGATTGTACAGGAAGCAGCTAGAGGACAGGGAGAAAGTGAAGATTAGATTCCTTGCTCTAAACTAATGAAATCAAAGTTTCTATCTCCAGAATTGGGCAGCATGCACAGAGCATAGTAGGTACTTAATAAATGACTGTTTACTCATTGAATTTGATGTAGAGTATGTTGATTCTCTGCATAACAGCATTACTCTACAACGTCTTCAGTCATTCACATGAAAACGCACTTCACCTACACAAACAGTTCTCTCATGAGAGCATAATTGTAGACTCCCTGCTATTTAGGGAAATTGAGGATACTTGGGAAATGGTTCTGAAACTTTAGATTGTCATCAAAGCTGGCATGTTTCTAGTTCTGACTTCTGGGCCAAGAAGAACTAGTCTGATCTTATTTCCATACAATAGACTCTCAAATACTTAAAAACAGCTACACTATATATCCCTAACTTTCTAGGTTAAGAAACATCAATTAATTCAATCAATACTCATTTGACTTAATCAGAAAGTTATTCATCATCATCCACTGAAGAGGACAAATCTTACCCCTGACCCTGTATGATGATAAGAAAATCATTTAATTTCTCTTTATCTCATTTTTTACTCATCTGTTAGATGGGAGAAACAATCATCCTTACTTTTCAGTTATTGAGGAGATCAATTAAAATACTATATAGCACTTTGTAAGCCTTCAAACAATACATAAAGAGCATCCATTACTATTATTGTTCTTCCCTAACTGATGATGAACATCTCCTGAGCTTCCTAAAGTACAACTCTGACCATAACTTCCTAACCTTAAAAAAAATTCAGTGGTTCTTTAATGCTTATAGGATAAGTCTGGTATTTAAGGTCCTTTGTAGTCTTGCTCCAACTTTCCTTTTCAGCCATATTTCTTTCTATTTTATTTCAAATACTTTGCGCCACAGATAAATAGGGAAATTCTAGATATCTCCTAAATTTGGCTTAGGGTGCCACCCCTTATCAGGGATATTTATACTTTTAAAATTGACTCTTGACCAAACAATAACTTTAGTCTCTGTTTTGATCTATGTATAGAATATGTTACCCACACTTGAATTGTACTTTTTCTTCATTTATAACTTCCAGAATCCCTTTTTTTTTCATTTGAGGATCATCTTAAGTGCAACAGTCTTAGTTTCTTCATGTGTAAAATAAATGAAGTAGAGTAAATGATCTCTAGGATCCCTTTCTCTATAATATATAAAAGAAATTCTTATTTCAAAATGCACGAACACAGTCTTTTGTGTACTATCTCCTCCCTAAAGTCTTCCTTTCTTCCTTCAAGGTAAAATTTGTATTCTTCCTTATCAAATATTGCCAGAACACTTTGTTTGGATCTCTTCTTGACTGCTATCACACTTTAAATTGTCTTATATTTTTCTGTGTAGCTATGTGTATATGTATTTTATATTTATCTACGGGTCCTTAATAGAATATAAGCTCCTCAAGGGCAGGAACTGTGTTATTTTTGGTCTATGTATCCATGACTTATTTATAGCAAGTATTTAAGAAAATATTATTAATTGAACCAAATCCCCTATGAATTCAATAATATCTCCTAGACTTTTTTAATACTTCTAACTCTATAGAATTATTTTTCCTTTTTACTTTGCTTTGAAATGTCAAAATATGGTTATCATATAACATTTGGATTAGATCTATGTGTGTTTTTCTTTTTTCCCCTTTCTAGATTGTTATCTGCATGATAGGGAAGCTAAGGGGTGCCTCAGTGTACAAAATGTCAGGGGTGGAGTCAGGGCAATCTGACTTTAGATCCAGCCTCTGACCCTTATTAGCTGTGTGACCCTGGGCAAGGTTCTTAGCCTCTATTGGCCTCATTTCCTCATCTATAAAGTGAGAATAATAATAGCACCTCTTTCCTAAGGTTATGTGGATCAAATGATTGTAAAACATTTAATATAGTACCTAGCACATAATAAGTACTATATAAATTCTAGCTATTATTATTACAATATGATGATAATAAGAGGAACCATACCTTATATATAAGCTTTGTTTCTCCCCCAGTTTCTAAACATGGTGCTGTGCACACAGAGTATTCTTTACATTTAACATACATTCAACTTTCCTTTGATTGAGACCAAGTTTACTGGATTTTATTGGGTATTCAAGGGAGACTATTACTTCTAGAGTGAAGACTTGCCAAGTCCTTTTTAGGGTTACTCTCCTCCTTAGTGTCCTTCTGTCACCCAACTCTCATGTGTGGTCCCAAGAAGCTGGAACATGTCCAGCAGTCACATCTTGTAAAATTGTTTCAGCAGATGGATTAAACCAGGTTGAGGGTAAATAAAAGGCTTCAAACCATCTGTGAAGGGAATATACACCCCAGGCATGTGAAGACTTCCCCCAACAGAAGGGGCAGATGAGAACAATTTGTTCCAATGACCATGAAAGTGGCTAAAGCAGGAGTTATGGAATGCTTAGTGATTGATTAGACACTGAAGAAGACAGGGTCATCTACTGCATCTGGGGCCAACAATGGTCATCTTTACTTTGTCTTGTCACTGGACTTCAATGATTCTGAAAGTGAAAGTAAAGCTAAAGACTTTACACATCTCTGCTTCATTTAAATCCAATTTAAATGAAAGTCAAAAGACATTAATAGTGACATAATGTAGGTCCTTTTTGAGTATAAAGAACCACAACTAACCAAATTTACCCCATACTTGCCAGATGTTGATTTGAAATCACAATGCTTCTCATTTCAGCTCTGCTTCTAGAATTCCTCCATCTAATAGGAACACAGATCAATATGGATCTTCTTTAAAACCTTGAACAGAGGTACTTTCAAGGTAAGCCTTGTCCACATGGAATGACTTGCCCTTCTTTCAATTCCCTAATGGCTTCTTCATAAGCCTGCCATAGTGGTGGTAATTTTGACCCTCCCGATTAATTCTTTTGGCATAAGGTAACACTTGATTGAGTCATCTTTCAAAGTATCATCATATAATATATGTTTAGCTCAGATTGAATTGCTTGCCAGCTCTGGGAAGAGGGAGGAAAAAAGGAAGAGAGACAATCAGGATCATATAACTTTGGAAAATTTATGTGCAAATTTGTTATTACATGTAGTTGGTAAAAAATTAATTTAATTTAAAAAATCTTTTTTAAGTATCACTGTACCCTTAAATAAGGTAGTAACCTGAGTCATTAAAGCATGAATTTGTTTATCACAGATTTGATAACCAGTTACTTCGGAAGAACTTGAAAGGATGAAATACTGGTTTTCATATGACAAAAAGGAATAAAGAATGGTAAGAAATACTGGGAGAAAAGAGAAAGTAAGGTAAGTCTTTCTGGGGTTAAAATAGCAGTGTCCTGAGTATCCTGGTATTGGCATAGGGACACTAGTCATCTGGAAGTATCTGGGGAGAGATTCACAATTTTCACAAGGTCAGGCCCTAGGTATTAGCGGCAGCTAGTCTCATCTATAGCAAATACTAAGAGCTACATCCTGACCTTGTGAAACTCAAACCAGTGGAGGAACCCCAAGGTGACTGAAGATGGCATTGCTGATTCACCCCTGCTGGCCCTGTACTGCCACTGGGGAAAGAATGGTGGAAATCATAGGATTTGTTAATATGACAGATAGGGATCAGCAGATCAAGCTGTAGATCGTGGTGTATTTAAAGGAACACTGCCCAGGCTTGAACTGAGGAAATCGATTCCAGAACATGTTGCAGATGGACTGATAACTATAGATAGAGCCCCTTGGTGAATTATTAACTGGTTGGGTCTTTTCCATAAAAAGGAAAATGAAGGAGACAGTGCCTTTGAATAAAGGATGATCAAAAGAAAGGCTTTTAGTAGTGCCCCAGGAAAGATGTCATAAGAACTACAAGTAGAAATACAAGCTGGGAGGAGGGTAGGAGAGAAGATTTTTTTTAAGACCTGAAACACTACTTTCTTCATTGCTTCGTTCACAAAAGATGCTTACTCTTTCTCTACTGCCTTGCTGATGCTTTAAAGAGGGACAAAGGAATGCCTATGCTTTGTCCTGGGCCTGAATCCATTAAAGATACTGCACCCAAGGAGAAGCAGCATCAGAGAGGAATCAAGGCACTAGAGACATGTTCTGCCTTGGCCACATGTGTTCCATACATGAAATACATGTTTTACTACTAGAATATTCTAAGTTTTTATCCATTCTTCTCCCTGATGATATGTTTATTTGTGGGAGAACACATTCCATATTTTTTTCATCCACTCTTCTTATGATACCATGACAGTAAACATGTTTACTTAGAAAGAAAATCTAAGTGAATAGCTACCCCTTAATAGAAACACTGCTCATCCAAACCAGGGATCTGTCACCAAGGCAGGAACAGGATTAGAGACTTTAAAATAGAATGAACCTTATGGTTCATTTAGTCCATTTAACAGATGAGTAAACAGATCCAGAAAATAATTTGCCCAAGATCACATAGGTAGTGACTGAGGCAGAGCTTGAATTGGGGTGGTTCTGGTCTGGAACTGATTTAGGATTGTTTCTTTGGAATGTTAGGTAGTTACTGAAACAAAAATGAAAAATTTGATAGGAGATGTAGCAAAGGTGAGAAAGGGAGGGAGGAGAGAGAGAGAGAGAGAGAGAGAGAGAGAGAGAGAGAGAGAGAGCTGTCTCTTATACA
>NC_058130.1:418528445-418554070 GCF_016433145.1 Gracilinanus agilis
AAGAAAGAAAGAAAGAAAGAAAGAAAGAAAGAAGGAAGGAAGGAAGGAAGGAAGGAAGGAAGGAAGGAAGGAAGGAAGGAAGGAAGGAAGGAAGAAAGAAAGAAAGAAAGAAAGAAAGAAAGAAAGAAAGAAAGAAAGAAAGAAAGAAAGAAAGAAAGAAAGGTCCACTATTAGTGTGAAATTCTACCAAATGCATGTGAGTTTGCCTTTGGGGATTATATTAAAATATTATAATCATCTAGTCTGTACTTAAATTCATACAATTTAATGGTATTTAGAGCTGGAAGATGACTTTATGGGTCATCTAGTTCAACTATTCTATTTAACAAATGAAGAAACTCACTCAAGACTGTTAGCTGACTTGTCTAAGGTCACACAGATAGTAAGTGAAAGAAATAAGAATCTAACCAACATTTTTTCCTCCAAATCCAGTGTTCTTAACCCCTACAATTTGTTGCACCCTATAACATTCTCTGTTTTCCTTGGATGTCTTCATCTCTCTTCTCCATCTATCTAATTTCTACTGATCCTTCAAGGTTCAATTCAAATTTCGCCTACTCTGTGAATCCTTCCCTAATTATTTGGGTGTGTTTGAGCTATTCCTTTTTCCTGACTCATAATATTTATTCTCTGAAATGCAAGATCATCCTATTCACAACATTCTGAGTGTTGACCACATGCTGCCTAGTGTCCCCTAACCTCTTATGTGTGTGTGTATGTATGTGTGTATCTTCCTAAATACACTGTGAATTAACACTGCATCTTTCATTTGTCTAACCCCACATTTAACACAAGCCAGAGTTCAGAGTAACTTTTCAAGTTATATTCCTTGAACTAAATTAAAATTGAAATAAAGACAAAGAACTTGTATGAGGAAGAAAACAGAGGGTGGAGGGGAAAAGAAAAGAAAAGAAAAGCTGAGCAGGAAAGAGGTGCTCAATGTCCTGACATTAGGATCGATGTAAAGGCTATTTGGAAGCTTCCTTCTTTCCTTGCTAATAGCATTAGGAGCCCTGCAGTAGGTAACAAGCTTTGACACTAGGTCTTGAGGCTTGGCAGTCAGCAGAAGCACTGACCCTCCTAAGAAGTGGAGACATTGATTCAGACAAGAGGTCTGAGGGTCAAATAATCAGTCTGTGAGCAGAAAGTACCTGAGCCAGTCATTTAGACTATCCCTTCTTTCTGACATGTCTGCACTGTATCCAGGTCAGAAAGAGAGCTTTTTAAAAAAGACCTCAGGAAGAGGTCCTGGTGTGTCCCATCTTCAAGCAGGAAAATTTCCACATAAGTTGTATCTAAAAGTAGGCCATGAATAGTGGCTGTACAAGAAATAATATTTTAAGAAAGCAATGAGAAAGACTATTAAAAATATATTTTGTTTTACAAATAAACATATTGTTATTCTAGTCTAACTATAAAGGTAAAAAGATTCTTGGAAATTAGATACTCCAATCAACTCCACCTATTTCACAGGTGAGAAAACTGAATCCCATATAAACTCAAAGATTTACTCAGAATTATAGAAGCCAATAATTGGGATCAAAGGCAACATCCTACTTCAGATCTTCTGACTTCATAACTCCATCCTTGACATTCTCCCATGTTAGTAAGCTAGAATGCTAGTGATTCTAATATTCTAGGTAGAAAGAGAATTACCTCTGCCAGACTAGTGAAAAATTCATACACATGGCAATGTCATAAAGAAAATACTATAGATATGGAGCAAAAGAGTTATGGCTTCAAATCTCTGCTCTTCCACTTATTCTCTATATGATTTTTAGCTGGTTATTTCACCCTTCTATACCTTAGTTTCTTCATCTATAAAATTGGTGGGGTAGTCAATTGTCTCTTCCATCTCTAAATTCCTAACCCTATAATTTTGCTGGATTGAATTAGACCTAACTACAATTTAAATCTAGAAATATTGAACTATAGTGGGGAAGGGCAAACTGAGACAGATAGGTAGAGACAGAGTAAAGCAAAGAACCATAGTGAGAAAAAAGAGAGATAGACAGAGAGGGTGGGGGAAGGAAGGATGGAGGGAGGGAAAGAACAACATAGAGACTGAGAGAGACAAAGTCAGAGATAGACACAGAGGGACAGAGACAGTAAGGAAATAGAGATAAGACACAGGAGTTCACTATTCATCTCTCTACAGTGATTTAATCTCTCCCAATATGTTTTTAAACCTTTTGTAGACACTATACTGGAGAAAATAAAAAGAAATAAACCAAGAAATAAATCCCTATGCCTGGGGTACTGAGTTCCGTAGATAATATTTCAAGTCCAATGTCATTCTCATCCATGGTCAAACTTTGAAGTTATGGGATTTGTTTTTAGTGACTCCAGTCTCCCTTTTCTTCTTTCTTCTCCCTGCTGGGTGAGTAGATGGAACAGTAGATAAAGGACTGTGCCTGAAGTCAGGAAGACCTGAGTTCAAATGTAACCTCAGATACTTACTTAGTCTTTACCTTGGGCAAGTCTCTTAACCCAGTTTGCCTCAGTTTCTTCATCTGTAAAGTGAGCTGTAAAAGGAAATGAAAAACCACTCAGGTATCTTTTCCAAGAAAACCCCCAAGTAGAGTCACAAAGAGTCTGATACTGCTTGAAATGATAGCAACAATTCCCTTCCCTCCCTGACCATCAGGGATACTTCCTACCTAGCACTAGGTTGCTTACTGTATATAAAGTTCACCATACTCTTATAGTTCGATTTCTCTTTTTATGTTGTATTAATGCCATTTCATTTCTTCTGACTTTTAACAGTGCAAACACTATAGTCTCCTTATCTCCCTTCAAGTCCAGTGAATAATTCCTTAGTTTTCTTTCTCATATTTTATTTGGGAAAGATTCAGAGAGGGTACCATTCATCTTCTATATTCCATTGGTAAGACAGGAATATCCAGTTCTTCACTGTTGACACGCCCTCGTTGCCCTGGAATACCCCCAAGGGAACTTGTCCTTGTCTGGTGCAATGAGATGAGCCACCAAAGATCTGAGGATGCAATTAGCAGGGTATCAGACTACCAATCAAGATGCCTTGGATCTAGTCCTAGTTGAAAGGAATCAATGGCATAACCCTTATTAAAGTCAATCTCTGATGTCTCATCATGACATGGAAGTGTCCTAGGATTTTCAAAGGTTATGGAAGCAAAGAATTGTGATAGAGCATGCCTACTAAGCCATAAGTTTTTCAAAGACATGCCTGGTGACTGACTAACTTTATGACTATTACCTGAGGACTAATAAATTGGTAAAAGCTCATCATGAAGCAGGCCACAGGATTGTGAGTTTTTGCCCATAGTTGCTCTGGAAGTTTAGCTATTAAATTATATAGATATTGCTATACAATCCCTTAGTGGCAGGATTACCAAGACTGACCAAACCATGTATCTTTGAAGTATCTAAGTGAACTTTGTTAAGTTCTCTCAGCTTCAATTACCTCCTTTATAAAATGGAGATAAAAGTATATTCCTATAAATAATA
Organism: Gracilinanus agilis; assembly: GCF_016433145.1. NCBI lineage: Eukaryota > Metazoa > Chordata > Mammalia > Didelphimorphia > Didelphidae > Gracilinanus > Gracilinanus agilis. The sequence goes on from NC_058130.1 coordinate 418,531,932, forward strand.
CTAATAATAAAATACATAAAATTATATCTAACTGAAAGGTCATATAGAAGGGGCAATGTAACAATATGGATAGATATGACTTGACAGTCAAAAAGTTATGGGCTCAGGCCCCATCCTGAAACATTCTGGAAAATTCAAAATGTCTCAGGCAAAGTTCTATAACTCAAAGTTGAAGAGCAGGTTCCCACTAGCATTGTTCCTTACTGAGCTTCCCCCCAAATCAATGAAAGCATTGGCCAAGTTAAAGGGGGAAAAGAGTATTATGGTGTTCTAAAAACTTTCTTCAAGTATGTGAGAGTCAATAGAAACCAAGTATTATATTCAGTCAGTCAATATACATTTATTATATGCCTACTATGATCCAGGTGCAGTACTAAGCTGCTGAGCTCCTGGACTGTCATCTTAAGTTGTAAAAACTGGATATTTAGACATGTATTCATTCAACAGATAACAATAACATCTAACATTCATATAGAATTTTAAGGTTTGTAAAGGACTTTACAAATGAAATCTCATTTTACAAATGAAGAAACTGAGGCAGAGGTTAAGTAACTTGTCTAAAGTTGCACATCTAGTAAGTATCTGAGGCTAGATTTTTATTCATTTCTTCCCTCTACCTGCCATGGGCTTTATCCATTGCTATACATAAGACATTGTGCTATGGAACAAAATACATGTCAATGAAAGATTCTAGAACAGTATCTCAATCCCCTAGGCCAGACACCAGAAGCAGGAATGTTTAGGAAGATGTAGGAATTCTTGGTATTGTTTTTCTTTTCCCCCCCTGATGCTAGGATTATGTTGTTCTCTGACTCTCCTGCTAGGATTAACTGCCTTCCTCATCTCATATTCCTTGCACCACACCTCCTCTCCTGGTACATGCTTCTTCCCTCAATTTCCTCTCTTGGACCTCATTTTCTGCTGTTTTAACTTCTGCATTTAGCTCCACACATGCTTCATCAATAAATCTCTCCTGCTCATTTATCTCCCAGAGTGTCTCAGCTCCTATTTCCATCACTTTTATTCTCACACCCCTTCAACCCTCAAATCAATTCTTTGTCATGATACCCAACATTGAGTTGACCCTGCCTGGTCAGGTAGTTTGTTCTGGTACCCTGGAAATCAGTGTCCTGCCCTCCATCCACAGTACCCTCAGGAGAATCCACCACCACCCTGAACTGGGTGTCTCTTTACCTTTACCAGACTTCAAGCATTATCAACTCACTCCCTGGACTATACAGGAAGTAACCAGTCATTAAGATGTTTCTATGTCATGAGAAAAGGTGAAATGATACAATTAACTAGATAGGGAATGTGAACTTGGTACCTCTAGACTTGAGTTCAAATTCCTGCCCTTGCTACCTATTGCAGATCATTTCCTTTTTTTCAAATGAACTGTTTTTGGGTTCGTTTTTTTTTTTTTGATTGATTCTGTCTATTCACAAAAACAAGTTGGAAAGAAACAAAGATTCAGGGAAACAAATGGTTCCTTTTGAAAATGCTTACATTCAAAATTTTCTTGGTGACATTTCAATTTTTCAGACCACCTGTGAATTCAATAATATAAACATAATCAAAGTCAAAATAAGGTATAAACCCTTTATATTTGAGTAAAAGGACAACTTTGATGAATTTTTGTAGCAAAGACCTTATCAACCACAGGATGCCCATTTGGTGTTGTCTGTAAGCAATCCAAGTGAGAATAACATTTGAACAGTAAATATGCAATCTACTCATGGGCCCATATTCAAAAATTTTTCTATCTTAGTTTGGACCTTCAAGAAACAAAGATCATTTGCATGCTATGAACAGACATCATAGGATGACAGACTTAGAGCTGGAATGGATGCACCCTACTTGTATTCTGAATCAAAAAAATGAAGCCCAGAGAGTTTGGTGAATTGTTCAAGGTGAGCCAGCTAGCAAAAAAGCCAGAGAAAGATTTGAACCTATGTCTTCCTGGCTGCAAATCCACAATACCCATGCTTCTATTGGCCCTCAGCACTAAACAGTTTTTAATCATCCAGTCAATATTTTTTGAGGATTTTAGCATCTATTTTGATCCAGGAATCACATGTGCACTATGGAAGATAACAAGATGTTTATGATATGCCCTCTGTCCTCAAGAAAATGTCAGTGTATTAAAAAGGATTTGGCTAATGCACATGGATGACAAATGAATGAGTAAAATGTAAGGTAACATTTGATAAATGCCAAATAAATGGTGATGGGGAAAATAATAATAATAACAATTCTGTAGCACTTAAAGCCTTATAAATGCTTAGGATAAGTAAATCATAGGGGATTTTTTAAAATTATTTTTCCCCATTTTGGTTATCATTTGATCATTCTCCTAAAAGCTGAGTAAAGAAAAAAATGGAATCTGGTTAATTGAAAAGGTTAATTGAGGTTTTATTGTAGCATAACATAATATGCTTATCCCATAATCTATGTCCTTGCATTACCTCCTCAGGGTTTTGTTCTCCTCTTCAGGACATTGTACTTTATGAAGCTGGGAGACTCTCAAATCATCACTGTCTGGGTTTAAGTCCCTCCAGTCTGAGGCATTTCAATTTTAAAAGGATGTGTATGTTCTCTGTTTTCTGTGTTAATGAAAATCACTTTTGCCATCTCATTTCCTGAGACAGGAGATGGTTGTGTAGAATATTTGGGGGATGGGTCAGAAACTGATTTGACCTAAGATATGACTTGTAAGTTCATGCTGGTGCCACTTTTCTCTCCTTTAAATTTCTTTTATGAGTTTTACTATGTACCATTTTCCTCCTGCTTAGAGTAGGCTGTAGAAAGGGGAAATAGCTCATTGGTGATTCAGTTTAATTATGTTCTGGTTAACGGAGAATTCTTTGTGTTTTCAAAAGTGCTTCCTCCACTTCCTTTAATTCAAAATTACACATTTCCCCAAACATCATTAATAACAAAGAAAGGGTTTTCCTACCTCTCTTCTGGAGCATAAGTAGTATCTAGGAGAAAAAAAAAAACAGCAGTCTACCACCACATATTCAACCAGCAAGGTTCAATCTCAGAATAGTCTCTACTTCTATAAAGTAAGGAAGAGAATGAACAAAGGAAGTCAAAATTCAGTCTTTCTTCTTCTTCTTCTTTTTTATGATTTAAATATTTTATTTTTTTAGAAAAAATTTTCAATGGTTACATGATTCCTGTTTTTACTTTCCCCTTCACCCCCTCTTTAGCCACCCCCCCCATATCCAACACGCATTTCCACTGGTTTTTAAATGTGTGATCAGTCAAGACTTATTTACATATTATTGATAGTTGCATTAGTGTGGTCATTTAGTGTCTACATCCTGAACCATGTCCACATCAACCCATGCGTTCAAGCAGTAGTTTTTCTTATATGTTTCCTCTCCTGCAGTCCTTCCTCTGAATGTGGGTAATGTTCCTTTCCATAAATCCCTCAGAATTGTCCTGGGTCATTGCATTGCTGCCAGGACAGAATTCCATTACCTTCGATTTTACCACAGTGTATCAGTCTCTGTGTACAATGTTCTTCTGGCTCTGCTCCTTTCACTCTGCATCAATTCCTGGAGGTCTTTCCAGTTCACATTGAATTTCTCTAGTTTATTACTCCTTTGAGCACAATAGTATTCCATCACCAGCATTTACCATAATTTGTTCAGCCATTCTCCAATTGAAGGGCATTCCTTCGTTTTCCAGTTTTTTACCACCATAAATGGATGAATGACTTGAATATAATGAAGGAAACTATAAGAAAATTACGTGAACATAGAAGAGTATACCTGTCAGATCTATGGGAAAGGGAAGATTTTAAAACCAAGCAAGAGTTAGAGAAAATTACAAAATGTAAAATAAATAATTTTGATCATATTAAATTAAAAAGGTTTTGTACAAACAAAAACAATGCAACCAAAATCAGAAGGGAAACAACAAACTGGGAAAAAAATCTTTATAACAAAAAACTCTGACAGAGGTCTAATTACTCAAATATACAAGGAGCTAAATCAATTCTATAAAAAATCAAGCCATTCTCCAATTGATAAATGGGCAAGGGACATGAATAGGCAATTTTCAGATGAAAAAAATCAAAACTATCAATAAGCACATGAGAAAGTGTTCTAAATCTCTAATAATTAGAGAAATGCAAATCAAAACAACTCTGAGGTATCACCTCACACCTAGAAGATTGGCTAAAATGAGAGAAGGGGAGAGTAATGAATGTTGGAGGGGATGTGGCAAAATTGGGACATTAATGCATTGCATTCCCTGGAGCCTCCCTCCCACTTTTCAGCTTCCTTTTGTATGTTGTCTTCCTCTATTAGATAACAAGATTTTTGAGGGTAGGAATCATCTTTCTTTTTCTTAATGCCTGACACTCAGTAGACACTTAATAATTGTCCATTCAATTGAATTTAAAACTCTGAAATTTATAAACTGGGGGAAAGGTTATTATTAATGAGGTTATTCCATAAATAAATCCAAAACAGGGTAATATGTGATTAACATCATTAAATCTAATTGTTATGAAGGGCATTTAGTTGTCTAGAGCAGAGGAAAGTCACTGTGGGTTAAGTGATGAAGGAAATAACACCTCTCCCTTTTCCAGACCTTCCTTATTAACCCTAATGTCCATCAACCATAACCTAGGGTTGCTTAGAGCAAAGCCAGAATTGAACCAGAATGGTTAAGAAACATCTCATTCACAGAATAATCATAGAATAATAACTTTTCACAGAATAATCAATACTTAAAGGTCTACTCTATGTGTAAGGCAAATTCCATAATTATGACTTCACTCATTATTTCAGATATAAAATTCCTTGAGTGGACTTTAAGTGATTTGTCTTCCCAAAGGAACTGGTAATCCAGTAGGAATTGAATAAAAACTAGTTCAGAGCTGAATTGAAAAGGAATACCCAAGGCTTAAAGGTAATGACATACCTACACTTCCCATTAGGGCAATAAATTAATTTCGAAAGTATTTTTTCCCTGAAAGAAATCCATAGTCACTGAGTAGAGCTCCAACCAGAAGCTAAGAGCTTATTAAAATAAGGAATCTTGATCTTGAAAGACAAATACAGAACCTGAGGTTCTGAAAGCAGCAGAAAAGATCTGAGGTCTAGAGCAGGATAAAGTCCATTAGTGTTGCCTTTTCTTCATGCATACTATGGTTATCTTTTGAGAAGAGTTTTATTTCTTGTGATGTAAGGTCAGGAGAGAGATATTGGCCAGAGGGAGGCTTAATCCATGACCCAGTGTCTTCTGAGAAACTAGTCTGTGGTTGAGCCCTTTCCAACACCAAACACTGGCTATGAATGTAAAGAAAAGGCTACAGGGTACCTGTTTGATTTAGGTTAAGGGAGACAATAAATTATATGTTCCTTGAACACAGATTTATTTGTATTTGATGCCAAGTGCCTTACAGAGTCTAATAGAAAGCAGCCTGATATAAGAGAAAAGAGCATTGGGTTTGGATTCAACGGAACTGAATTCAAATCCTGGTTTTATAACTTACCACCCATATAAATTTTGACACTTAAATTTCCCAGGCTTTAATCTGAATATCTGAAAGATGAAAGGATTAAAGTAGATTGCCTTTGAAGTTCACTGTGGATCTATGATCCTATAAACTAATTTTTAATTAAAGTATAGTTTGGATGTTCAGTCATTCTTTGCCACAAATAGCTTCCATCCTGAGGCTGCTATTTCACTCATTAAAATGGGCCTCCATTTTTATGTCTATAATCAGACAGGCAACTAAAACAAGTGACTGGCCAGAAGCAGGGAATATCTATGGGTAGGATATAATGTGTAATATCTGATAGATTCATATTAACAACCTATTAATCCAATTGTCAAAAAACAGGTATAAAAAGCCTATTATTTGCCAGGCACTGACTCCAATTTCCAGCAACCTGAAATATCTGGGGTATAACTGACAAATAAAACAATTTTCTCTTGCATTCAGCACACATGTAGGTGCGTATGCTGTGCTGAGCATTGGGAATACAGCTACTGAGAGGGTAAATAGTTGACACAAAGCCCATGCACTAAAATCAGTGGACTTAATTTGTACATGTGTGATTCAGAGTGTATTTACTTGTTTTATGAACAATTCTGGGTTAATTGTGATGTCTCTTACCCATTCTAAGCTACCACCTGATTTCAGACCCTCATCATTTTGTACCTAGATTACTGCATTGGCTTCCTAATTGATCTCTCTGCCTCATTTCTCCCCAATTCAGTCCATCCTTCACACTATCGCTAAAGTGATTTTCCTTAAATGTAGATTTATTTGACTGTGTCACTCTTCTACTCAATAAACCATAATGGCTTTCTATTCCTTCCAGAATCAAATCAAAACTCCTCTGTTAAAACCCTTCACAATTTTGTCTGAACCCATATTTCCATATGCTTTGGAAATTGTTTCCTCTTGCAATTCAACCAAACAAGACTTCTCACTGTTCCTGGCACGCAAAATTCAATTTTTGCTTTCCATGGCTTTGCAAGGGTTATTCTTTATCCATGGAACATGTTCCCTCTTTAATTCCTCCACATAGATTTCCTTTCTTCTTTCAAGACACAGCAAGAACCAACTTCTACGTGAAGCCTTTTCTGATCCCCAAGTTTCAATGTCCTCCTTCTCAAGGTATCTTGCATTTGTTTCTATTTATTTAATTTTATTTATTTTCTATATACTTATATGTGTCTTTGTTGTTATTGTATCTCCTATTAGAGCATAAATTCCTTGTCTGGAATTAAAATTTAAAATTCTTTTTAAAATAACTCTTTCTTTCTATCTTAAAAGTGATACTAAGTATTAATTCCAAGGCAGAAGAGCAGTAAGGGCTTAATTGGGATTAAGCAATTTGCACAGGGTCACACAGCTAGGAAGTATCTAAAGTTAGATTTGAATCCAGGAAATATCAATAATATATTAATAGTTCTTGATCAATGTCATATGTAAAACCCACTGGAATTGTGTGTTGTCTATGGGAGGGGTGTAGGGGGAAAGGGAGAGAAAGAATATGAATCTTCTAACCATGAAAAATATTGTAAATTAATCAATTAAATAAAATAAAATTTTCCAAATCTAAAAAAAAAAATAGATAGAAATCTGGTTAAATTTTTTTATTTGTCTCCTAAAAAAGGAAAGCATAGTCACTGACCCTTAGAATCTGGCTTAGAGTTCAGAATATAAAAGGTATTACTTTGGTATTGACTCAAAACAATGATGAGAAGCAAGAGTAAAGAACATACTATCTAACATGGTCACATATATGACATATCTGGATCAGAATTCTATAGCAGTGATACTAAACCAAATAGAAATGCATCCTTATAGGCTGCATATTAACTTAGGAAACTATAAATGAACAATATCTATGTTATACTGTTTTTCAATTAATATTATGATTATCTGAGTGGACCCTGTTAAGTATATATCCTGTATAGAAATCAAATATCTTCAGGGCACAGACTTTTCTTTTTGTTGCAGCATCCCACCACTACCACCTAACATAATACCTTGCAAATATTAGGTACTTAATAGATATTTGTAGAATTGACTGCTGTATTTTTTTTAGATATGCCTTAGCTGCTACAAATGAAGATTCATTGATAGTAGAAGTGACTTCTTGTCTTCTTACAGATTCACGCAGAAGAAAATGAAGGAAAACCAAAGGTGAAAATGAGACCCCAAAGAATAGTGATCTAGGGACAATCAATAAATATTATTAAGTGTCTACTATGTACCAGGAATTATGATAAAAATTAGAGACTATAATAGTTAAAATTAAATTATGAGACTATTAGTAGCTTTAACAATTTAATTTAATCAAAGTAGTGATAGTAAAGAGAGGGAAATGTAGAAAAGAGGTAAGAAGTTGCTTAGATTAATAACCTATATGCCATTTGATGAATTGAAGCTCACCACTGATGGGGGTTTCCTTTCAGTTTCCAAGCTTCAGCCAGAAGAGCATAAGAGTGCATGCCCAGAGCCTTGGTCTTGCCTTAATGAGCAGTTTTCTCCACCCACTACCTCTCCCACCCACTACCTCTCCCATGTCATATCTCAGGAACCAATCATAGTTCCTTATTTGCCTGGCACCACCCAGTGGAGGCAGTGCCTTTGGGATCAGTTTCCCATGTTGTTGGTTTCAACTTCCTTTCTCTGAGGGCCTATCTATCCCTGCATGACTCAATGGTAAATGCTGACTGATCACATCAAAGGCTGCTGATTGATTACATCAAAACAAAGCAACATAATGGGGGGTGGGGAAGTTACCTTCCCACAAGATAGGCTTTACTCTCAATAGCCCTACAAACCTCCACAACCCCTAATTGCTTCTGGAATAAAAATATAAATATCTATGTTTAGCTGTAAAGTCCTTTGCAATCTGGTCCTGATCCTTTTTTACACATTTTTATTCATTACTTTTTTATACATTACTTCCTCTCCCAAACCCTACAATCCAGCCAAACTGAGCTTCTCTCTGTTCCTCACATGCAAAAACTATCTCCCATCTCTGTGTCTTTATACTGGAACTCCTCATACCAAAAATGTGCTCCCTCCAGCTTATCTGAGTCCTCCCCAATACTAATGTACTTCCTCTCAAACTATTTTATACTCAACTACTTTGTATATATATTATTCACAAATTTTTATTTATATATTATATGTATTTCTATGTACTTGTGGTTGCTCTATTTGAATATAAGATCCTTGATCATTGGGATTATTCTATTCTTTTTACTTATTTCCTTAGGGCCTAGCATATAGTGGACCCAATACATGATAATTGATTGATTAATGGATTAATTGCATTGCATTGCAAATCAGTACAATAACTGATACTCATCATGATGATGGTGAGGGTCAGAATAATATTCACTCTTATTCTGTTTTCAATAAGTGGACAATAAAATTCATGCAACATTAAATATTTTTTTCTACACAGAATTGAAAGAATTATGGATCCTTAATATCATGAGCTTCAGTTAAACAGAAAATTTACTTATACAATTATAGGTCATTCCTTGTCATATCAGATATATGACTATCATTGTACATATTGGCATAAATAGATATGTGTATATAAATATATGCATATTACATACATGCATATATATGCATACATATATACACACAGAGAGACAATTTCTAAAAACTTCTTCCTTTTACTCACTGGGCTCAATATTCTTCTAATTACTTTCCATCCATCTCTCCCTGGTTCCACCCTGAGTTCCCTCCCGCCTACACCAAGATTTAAACCCTTCAGGTACTAAAAGTTACTGGAATGCCTTTAAAAAACCTTTGAATCCTGCTGCTCGACTAATTAACTCTGGAAATATCCAAGTAATTAACATTGGCTGTTGCAGACATCCAATGTTATGAAATGTCATGGGGAGATGTGCAGAATGTCCATTGCTAGTCTAGGAGATGGGACTGCCTCAGTGGAAACAGAGCAGGAGCTGTAACAAAACTCCAATGGGATTCATTAAATGATCAATCAGGAACTACTGACTGAGAGCATATTGTGTGCCCAGTCCTGTGCTAGGCAATCTAGGCAGCAAGAAGCAATGAACTCTGCCATCAGAAAGCATAAATTCCAGTTGGAGATATGATAGTTCCATAAATTGAACAATTAGAGAACAATGTAGGAAATGTATGATAGGCTTTGCAGTTTGGATTCTGAGGTAGTGATTCTCAGAGTCATATGGAACTTAATAAATATCAACTGATGCAAAGTGAAGTGAAAAGAACCAAGAGATCATTGTGCATAGAAACAGCAGTGTGGTCATGATGATTAACTGTGAAAGACCTTTCTGATCAAAAGTATTCTGATCAAAACAATGATCCAAAACAATTACAAAGGATACCTACAGATTCAGAGAGAGAAGTAATGGATTCTGAGTGTAAATTGAAGTATAATTTTCTCACTTTATTTTTCTTTTTTTTCAATATGATTAATTAGGAAATATTTTTGCATGATTTCACATGTATAACATATATTGTTTGCCTTCTTAGTGGGTAGGAGGATGGGTGGGTGAGAAGGAGAGAATTTGAAACTCAGCATTTTAAAAGAAAAGAATGTTTAAAATAAACAAATATTAATTAAAATGTATATATGGCCACAGAAAGCACAGCAAAGTTTTCAAGGAGTCTCAAGACTCTTCCCTTCATTCTGAGGCTGCCACATGATTCAGCCTACCTCAGTCAGTCCCCTTATACCCAGGCAAGTTTTCTGCCTGCTCCCCTTAGCTTTGCCCATGTCATGACAGCAGTTTTGTCCTCCAGTAGGAGTCCTGGAAAAGTAAAGAAAGAGGCTGAGGTAGAGATGTAGAGGAATCCTAAGATCTAGGTAATGGATGTGAATACTTAACTCTTACCAATCTAAATGTTAAAGTATTGTGTTTCACACCAAAGAAGAGCATGTTAAGAGGAAAAATTAAAATAAAATTGAGAACTATTGATTTAATGGTTATAGGATAGTCTGAGAAAGCAAAGAGCTCTAGAATATGTAAAGACAACTTTCATGAAGAAGAGTTTAGCCAGGTCTTTGGAAAGGGATAAGGTATGTATGGTCATCCTATACATATATGAACATTAAATAGTCTGTGAGTGAAAAAGGTTACATTGGGAATAAGTATGGTATTGATTATCATCTCCTTGCATTATAGCTTTGGTATCACTCACACTTTGTCTAACTTCCACTCCAGTCCAAAACCCTACTATATATAAAACCTCTCCAAATGTTCTCACTTGCTGCCTTTAATGATTAAAGATTTACTTATTACTAAAGAAAGATAGTCAAATGAATTAAGGGTCAGCCTGTGATATAGATTCAGTCCGAGATGCAACCAAATTGAGAGATATCATTTGGCCAGTTAGGAGACTATATCAACACCTAGGAAAGCTTCAGGACAGGATAAGGGTCAATTTTTGGTCACAGACAGGGAGCCAATTTGTGGCTAGTTATGGAGTATGAATGAGATTAGGAGTATGTCCCACTGCTGGGTTTATGTCCCAAAGAGACCATAAGGAAAAAGACGTGTACAAAAATATTTATAGCTGTGCTCTTTGTGGTGGCAAAAAATTGGAAAACGAAGGGATGCCCTTCGATTGAGGAATGGCTGAACAAATTGTGATATCTGTTGGTGATGGAATACTATTATGCTCAAAGGAATAATGAACTGGAGGAATTCCATGTGAACTGAAATGACCTCAGGAAGTGATGCAGAGTGAAAGGAGGAGAACCAGGAGAACCTTATACACAGAGATGGATATACTGTGGTAAAATCAAATGTAATGGACTTCTCTACTACCAGCAATGTAATGATCCAGGACAATTCTGAAGGACTTATGAGAAAGAACACTATTCACATCCAGAGAAAGAACTGTGGAAGTAGAAATACAGAAGAAAAATAACTGCTTGATCACATGGGTCGATGTGGATATGATTGGGGATGTAGACTCTAAGCAATCACCCTAGTGCAATTGTCAATAATATGGAAATAGGTCTTGATCAATGACACATGTAAAACCCAGTGGAACTGCTTGTTGACTATGGGAAGGAGGTGGGAGGAGGGAAGGAAAAGAAGATGAATCATGTAACCATGAAAAAATATCTTTAATTAATTAATTAATTCTGATTTTTCAGATCAATAAAAAAAAGAGAGATTAAAAGTATGTCATGTCCAGGGTTAAAGTTCAGCTTGCAGTTAAAATACGAGACAAGGTTGAGGGAGAAGATCATTCATCATAAGAATTCAGGATGAATCTATGTCTGAGGCCAAGTTCATCTTTTTTCTGGTACCAGAGTTTAGGATATGAACCTATAGCTCAGGGATTGGGAGCAAAGGTTAGAGCTATCAACCACTAGAAAGGATGATCAAAGAAAAGACCTGTGGCTTCACAGCTGAAGAATCTTGGAATTAATATAATCCAAATAGATAATTTTATAGATGTGGAATCTAGGACCCAAAAATGTTATTTGTAGACCCTAAAGACAATAGAGGTTAAGTTTTAATTTAACTTCCCAATGTAGAATATATCCAGGCTTACTGAGATCAGGGTTATAGTTTTGGTTTGTCTATGTATTTCCAGTGCCTAGTTCAATACTTCATACACAAAGAGTAAATATTTAATAAATATTTGTTGAATTGAATTGCTTTCCCACAAGGGAGAAATAACCAATTCAGCATTCAGGGTAACTGGTTAACTGCAAGCAGCCATGGCTTATCATTGTAGATAAAGAATACTACCACATTTCTTCACCTCTGTAAAACCAGTTGGGCTCTAGACTCAGGATTCTCTGTCTCTCTCCTATTCTACTCACCATCAAACCACTTGTCTATCAGATTGAAGCAGAGCTTTATCATATTCCCAAGCAAGTTCAAGATCAGTGAGCATTGAAACCAGAAATTAGAGATTCTAATTCTCCTCCTTTTCAATTTCTCTTCTTCATTTAATTGGAAAGTCCTATGCTAGGTATGTTGAGAAAGAGGAAAAACAGATGATAGAGTCCATGTCTGAAAGGAACTCACCCTATAGTTAGAACACACAAAGGTAAGATAAGATCAATGGACCTGAAGTTTGCTTCTTGCTTCTGATATCAACTAGCTATCTATTTGACTAGTCAAATCAGTTTACTTCTTACTGTTTAGTTTCTTCATTTGTAAAATGGAGCATCATACATAGAACCTCACAGGATGTCTGTGAGGCGGGCAAATGAGAGGTATTCAAACCCCTAAATAAATTTAGCAAAGCTATATAAATGCAATTGCTAATATGATTTTAATCAAGTATCAATATTCAAAGTCTCTATTATGCCATGAGGAGTCCTGTGAAATGGAAAGAGCCCTGATAGCTGTCTATAAGGATTTGAAGAGCTGTCAGATCCAAGAGGGATTAGACTTATTAAACTTGGCCCTAGAGGGCAGATTAAAAAAAAAATTGTAGGAAGTCACAGAGTGCAAGATTTTAGCTCCATTTAAAGAAAACAAAAAAATTAATAATTAGATCCAGCCAAAAGGAGGATATTTCTTCTTACTAGGGGTCTTCAGATTGGGTGACCACTGGCTGAGTATATAGCTGAAGGCATATTTATGAGGCCACTGGCTGGACTAGATGGCATATGTCTTCTCTTTTAATTCAGAGTCTGTGATGCTAGACAGGGAATCAGATAGATGTGGATCTGAGTTCTCCTTTTGAATTTAACTAGCAGTTTGATCTTGACCAAGTCATTTAAATTCTCTGACTCCATTTTTCCCTATCTTTAAAGTGACAGATAATAATAATCCCACTATCTACCTCATAAGATTATTGTGAGGAACAAACAAAAGAAGATAGAGAAAGCACTTTATAAAATATTATGTAGATGAGGTAGAAATATTATGTCTTTTTGTTTTTTATTTGTTTTCAAGGTTTATTTTCTAAACCATTTTCAATTCCAAATTCTATACTCCTACCACCCCTTACCCACCCATTGAGAAGATCAATATTGTTCTTTCCATTAGTATTTGTTAAACACCTAAATTCTGTATCTGATTAGGATGAAAGAAGAAAAAGGGGTAAGATTAATAAGGAAAATCATGGAGGGTGGGGGGGAAGTTAGGAGATTGAGGCATCTAGGATAATTCTGCTGCTGATTGACTTTAGACAAATGACTCACTCTCTCTGGCTTGATTCCTCAGCCTACTATATATCCATTTGTAAAATAAGTGCCTCCATTTAAGAGTGTTATTTTAGGCCAGAAGAAGGTTAAAGAATTTCCTCTTGTCATCACCTGGCACAATATCTTGTGCCATTATGTCTCTAAGGACTTGTTAACAGTGATGATGGGGTAGATGAGGACAGTGATGAAAGATGCAGGCTAAGTATCTTTAAATAATAAGTGACTACCAACAAGGTGTGAAATATAGAATTTAAGAAAATATATTTGTAAAATGCTAGATGTCTAAGAGATAATATTCACATAGATGACCACATCAACCCTGTGAGGTAGACCAGAGCATTTTACAGATTTGAAAATAAGAAATCACCTTGAAGAGTACCTGTCACGTATTAGAGTTTTAGTATATGATTACTGAGTGATTTTATGTAACTTATGTTACAACTATTCACTGGTTGATCTTGGAACAAAATACAATGCTACTAGGTAGTCCCATGGATAGAATGATAGGTCTGGTGGTGGGAAGACCTTACTTTAAATCTTGTCTCAGACACTTACCACATGTGTGACCCTGAGCAAGTCACTTTGCCTTTTGCCTCAGTTCCCTCAAATGTAAAAGATTGATAATGATAGCACCTATCTTCCAGGATTGATGTGAGGGTCAAATGAGATAATACTTATAAAGTGTTTAGCAATGTATTCAGAACATAGTAGGCACTTAAATGCTTGTTCCTGCCTTCCCTAATTTCCAAAGCAGTCCTTTTCTTTACCTAATCTCCTACAAAGGATTTCTAATTAATGTGGTTGGGTGAAGAATAGTATGTATAATAATGTGAACTTATATAGAACTTTAAAGCTGGAAAGGCCTTAAAGATAATTTAGCCAAACCATGTCATTTTATGGAAGAAGAACTAGCCTGTGGTCCAGAGATATGACTTGTCCAAGGTGACACAGCTAATAACTCAGAATATCTGGTTTCAAACTCAGTTCTTTGAACTACAAAGACAGCAGTCTTCCTACTTTGATCTCACAGTTAGAGAGGGTATGCTTTGGGCTCCTCATTCAGTTGCTGGTACAACTGTCAACAGAGACGATAACAAGGCATACGTGGGTGAAATATCATTGTAACTCAAGAAGCAATACAGAAGGGAAATGTGCAGAGAATATTTCCTCCTTGCCACTGGGATGTGGCTGGGAGTGAATGAGAATGTCAGGATTTCAGAGCAGATTTCAAGGAACCGAGCTTCTTCCTACCCATCGTAACTTGAACTATCAAGCTTTCTCTCATGAACAAACAGCCTCCTAAGAGGTCCTAAATAATGGCTACTTTTCATATCAGACAGAAAGTCCAGAAGCTGGGTAGGCTGTACTACGTTCCATTCTAGGTAACAGGTAGGAACAACAGGAGGAAAGGAGAAAATCAAGAAATAGGTAAATGTTTTCTATGGAACTCCAGATTTCATCTGGACTAGAAATGAGTCTACAGGAATGCTGTATAGGGTCATTCCAAAGAACACATTAGATGGGTGTGTCAAAACAAAGGGTGCAATGCATTTATTGTCCCATTTTGGGTGTTCTTGGCAAAGGTACTAGAGTGGTGTGTAATGACTTCAAAAGTTCTTTAACTTTGGAGTAGGAGATAGAAGTAATGGAAGGCACTGCACAAACCTGAAAAAGTAGTTTACCTGGTCTTTCCTGCATATCTTCTTCCCAGTCATATCACATTCTGAAACCAATGAATCCCTTTGAAGAAGCAGGTAGCACAGTGAACAGAACATTGAGCTTGGCATCAAGAAGACCTGAGTTCAAATTTGACCTCAGATACTAGTTGTATGGCTCTGGGGAAGTCATTTAATGCTAACTGCCTCAGTTTCTTCAACTGTAAAATAGGGATAAAAGTAGCATCTGTCCTAGGTTATTATGGTTATTATGTTATCATAAGGTTATTATGAGAATTAAATGAGATATCTCTAAAAGAACTTAGCATCATATCTGGCACATAGTAGGAACTATATAAATGCTCATTTCTTTCCCTTTCCCATTCTTTCATTGAGCTTAGTATATATTTATTGAAGGATGAATTACTCTTCATTTAAACAGTTTGTATGCCTCAAAATGATTCATTGTCAGTCTCTGGGCTTTTACCTCCTTATATTTAAGTGGAAGAATCAGACAAGATGGAAGATATTCATCTAACATCCTACTCCATTACAAAAAAAAAATGTTTTTTATATTAATCAAAAGAAGAAATTTGATTTGATCAAGTTCTGATTTCTGAAGTCAAGCAAATAAACAATTCTTTAAAAAGGGGAGGATGAAGGTAGCTACATGGAAGGAATGTTTTCAAAGTAGTCTGAAAGTCAGAGTAAGGATCCAGAGAACAATGATAATTTACTGGCTTGACCTCTTTTCCAAAATGTAGACTTAAGAGGAATTTACTAATGAAGAAGGGGGCCATCATTTGAGGGACTGTTCTGGGAGGAGGAAACAAATACTGAGGGACAGGAGGTAGCATCAAGAAGAAGAGGGTAATCAATAGTTTCAAAGGGTTCAGAAAGGCTAAGGAGGATGGGGACTAAGAGAAAGGCCAGTAGATTTAACTAATTAAGAAACCACTAGTAATTTTAGAGAAAGTAGTGAATGAAATTTCAAGTGAATGATTAACTTCATAGCAGAGTGCAAAGAAGAAAGTGAGAAGAAAAGAAGTAGGGGACTGATTGTATATGGCCTCCTCAAGGAGTTTAGTCACAAAAGGGATGAGGTATTTAGGATAATAGCAGTAGTAGTAGTAATAATAATAACAGCTAATGTTTATATAGTGCTTACTGTGTGCCAAGCACTTTATAATCATCTCATTTTGTCTTCACAACAAAACTGGAGGAAATTTCTATTATTAATCCTATTTTATAAATTAGAAAACTGAGGCAGAAGTGGAGTGATTTGCCCAAGTCACACAACTAGTAATATCTTGATGTTGCATTTGATCTCAGGCCTTCCTGACTCCAAGCTGGTTCACTGTCTGCTGTGTTACCTTACTGCCCTTAAAGGCAGGCAGCACATTGAATCCCTTTGTACTATACCTGAAATGCACTAATGTTAAGATGAAAGTATTTTAGTTTATGTCCATAAGTACTCAACTTTCTGGACTATGGTTTTGAAATTTTAGATGATCAATTCGCAAATTTATGGCAGAAAATCCTGGATCTGCCAAAGTCCTCCTGGACATCATCTGGTGAAGTGGATTCTGTGAAAAGGAGGCCAGTCATTCCAACCAAGTGCAAAATAACTCTCTCACAGAGGAGATACAAGACACCCTAAGGAAGAGAGAGGAAGCTGCATGTGCCAGGCAAGCCAAACCACCATGACCACCATATTGGTCACCATTTCACCTCAGACTCTGATAGAGGCAGCCCAATACCCTGAATCAAAAAGCCTTGAGAATAATAGCATCTATCAAAGCACCAGATTTGCTTTAAGCTCAGCACCAACAGCCATCATAAGGTGAGATATCATTTCAGAGAGAAGGAACAACTTCTTCATCACCACAGTAATTAATACTACCAACTACCACCAGAAAGATAGGCACAGGACCCTTGTGGGCAGCTGTACATCACCCTCCCACTACTCCTCTTTCTAGAACTAGTCTTCACAGTCATCATCCAGGGAGGAAACTAAGGTGAAGAAGGGGCCAGACATCCACACAGATTTTCAACCAATTAACTCTCATAGGGTGGGCAAACCATACTAACTGAAGGAGTGAACATCAGGTGAGGACAGGAGGTGGCATGTGTAAGTAGATAATGCCATGACTGGTTTGACCACCATTTTCTCTTGAAGCACAAGGAAGAGACCCTAGGTCTCAGAACTCAAGGGCCTTGGGAATAGCAATATTTCCAACCTAGTGACAACAAATATCATCCTGGGGAATATCTCCCTTAGCAAAGCATCCTGGCAAATTTCATTTGGGTGCAAGCACGTTGATTGAAGATCCAGAAAAGAAAGTTCTTTGAAACAATGTCTTCGAAACAGTTATATGGTTAAATAAATAAATATGTGTATATGTGTGTATATATATGTATATATATAATTTATATATGATTTTATCAGGGGAAATTGCATTAAAGAATAGATATTACCATCAACCTTGCTGCTTCACCTTAAGGCCTATGGGACTTTTCCATTTGATTTGTAAATGAAACCTTTTGTATATGTTCTGTTCCCCCATTAGAATGTGAGTTCATGAAAACAAGGACTCTTAATTTTCCATTTGCATTCCCAATGCTTGGACTATGTTCTGTACATGGTAAATACTTAAATATTTTATTCCTTCCTTCCTTTCTTCCTTCATTCCTAAAGTAACTTCAGTTACCTAGATCATTCATGTGCCAAACAGGTGAGAAATACAAACACACAAGCGAAAAAGTTTATACCCTGAAGGAGTTCATATTCGAAACTCTTAGGTTTAAGAGTGTAACCCATTCACAGGTAAGTAAATATTGCATTTATACAAAATCAGAACAAAGTGAAGGAGACAGCTGTAAAAATTGGGGAAATACATAGAGGTAATATTTAAGTTGAATCTGAAAGATATCTAAGAGATCCAAAGGGGCATAAATGAAGAGGCAGATAAAAGAAATTAATTGAAATGAAGGATCTAATGTCAAATAGAAGAAACAGCAAGCAGGACATTTTGGATGGAACACAGCATTTTTAAGGGGAGTAATGTCATCAGCCAGGTACAACAAATCTGATTGTTAAGAGCCCAAAATGAGAAGCAAAGATGTTTGTGTTTTATCTTAAAGTCAATGGGAAGCAGCTAGACCTTCTGCAGCATAGGTATGATCTGGTCAGATATCAATTTGGAATATCAATTTGGCAGCTATGAATTAGAGAGGGGGAAAGAATGGATGAAGAGACACAAATTAAAAGGCTCTTGTAATTGTCTGGGTGAGAAGTGATATGGAACTGAATTAGAGTGATTATAGTAGGTGAAGAGTGAATGAAGAGAACATATGAGAGATGTTGATGAGATGGAATCAACAAGACTTGTAGCAAAATACATATGGGAGGTGAAAAAGAGTAGAGAATTAAGGATGACTCTCTAGGGCTGCAAACCTGTGTGACAGGATAGTGAGATCTGAAAATAAATTACAAAGGGAGAAGAAGTGATATCAAACCAGTCTCTGAGAACTATGTTGTTGCTTTTTTTTTTCCTAAAAGTTTGGCAAGGAAGACAGGAAATGCAGGATAATAGAGTGAAGTTAAGTGTTTTCTAATGACAGGTGAGTTGTTAGCAAGTTTGCAAACTCATGGAAGTAATGAAGAGAGAGAGAGACAGACAGACAGAGACAGAGAACATAATAATAGGGAGGGAGATAAGCAAAACTCTTGGAGGGGAAAAGGATAGGGTTGATTAATCAACAAACACTTGTTAATTGCCAGGCAAGGGCACAAGTGGAGGGACTGGTCTCATAGTATTTGATTCAATAAATATTTTCAAACCTGTCATCAAGGAGTTTATAATCTAGTATGAAATGGGAAAAAAACACATACTCAAAAAGTTATTTGAAGAAGACATGAGATAAGAGATATCAAAGGATGGTTATGTAAAACTAATGCTATGAATTTACAGAAGAGGAAATTCACTATGGGCTGGAATGGTCTGAAGAGATATGAAAGAGGTGGAGGCATTTGTGTTGGAATTGAATACATTTCAATACTTGGGAAATTGTTCATACTCATCTCCTGTTTTGTATATTTTTACATTTACCAGATTCAACGATCTGGCAGAGAGTTGGTGATGTTTCCTAGGAGATAAACTTGGAGATATCCAGGCAACCAATAATTTAAATACAATATTTTCCTTCTTGGCACCTGTTTATTCTAGCTGTTCTTCAAGTTTGGGAAGTAAGATCTTTGCTGGTTTACTACAGTCTACTGTGAGACTGTGAGAGGCCAGGCTGGGTGAGAGTTGCCCTAGGATACAGTCCAGAGAGGATTATCCAATTTGCAGATTATCTGGGAGGAGCTTGCTTTCAAGTTCTTATCATCACACAAACCAATTACCCTAAAGAAATGTGTTGACAAGGACTCACAATTTCCTATTTGTTTTCACAAGCTAAGGTTACAACCCTGTAGAAGGCTTATTTAGACCAAAATAAATATTTTAACTCCTTTTAAAAACCAAACACTCAATCCCCTTCTTCATCCTGGGAAGAAATGAAATACTAATACAGCAAATAAAACACTATTTTGCCACATAGTGCTTGAGATCATTAAATATTGAATGAATGAATTTCACTTTAGTTTAGAATTGTGTCTCCAAGTGAATGGTACTCATATTGTTTTTTTCCCAACATGGTAGTAGAAATAAGTTGTCTCTGACCATTTCCATCCTCTGTCTCATCTGTTCTGCTTTTAAGTCCAAAAAGACACTATATCTGCCACTTTTAGTTTCTGATAGATAGGTGAGATCTCTCCATATCTAGCCCAGACCTAGGCTGATAGTCACACTGTTGCTCTCCAGACATCTTCATCCAATGATAAACATTGTTGATAACATGTTCACCCCCTTATTCCCCATTCTAGTTATGGTAATAATATTCAAATCAACACTGCAATTCCTAAGAAAAGGTAGTCAATAAAATGCCTTATGTCTCTACTCATGAGCTCTATGAATTCCCATACTAAAACGTTACTTCTTGGTCTTCATTCCCTTATATATTTTGTCTATATGTGATCTTATTAAGAAAAAGAGATGTCTTACGTGTTTTTTGTGTTTGCATCATCAGCACTTAACATAATCTTTGACCTGTCCTAAACTCTCTCTCTCTGTTCTGTCTCTGTCTCTCTGTCTCTCTGTCTCCCTGGGTCTCCCTGTCTCTCTTCCTTTCCTTCTCTGTCTTCTGTCTTTCTGGCTCTGGCTCTCCCTGTCCATCTTCTCTCTCTCTATCTCTCTGTCTGTCTCTGTCTGCCTGTCTCCCTCTTATTTTTTCCCCATTCATTCATTCATGACTTCTTAATGGCTCCTGAATTTGTTACTCATAAAACTTCTAATCCCTAATTCCAGTTCAATCTATAGTCTAGTCCAGTGATTCCCAAAGTGGGCACCACCGCCCCCTGGTGGGTGCTGCAGCAATCCAGGGGAGGCGGTGATGGCCACAGGTACATTTATCTTTCCTATTAATTGCTATTAAACTTTTTAGAAATTAATTTCCAGGGGGCTAAATAAATTTTTTTTCTGGAAAGGGGGCAGTAGGCCAAAAAAGTTTGGGAACCACTGGTCTAGTCAGATCTTTCACAAAGAGGCTAAATGGGGTCATGCTCATGAGTTTGAGATTCATGTTAGCTTTCTCTGGTCCATGAGTTTGTTGTGTTATTTTCCCTGTAGACAACACCTTTCTCTACCTCGGAAATGTGTTATCCCACATTATTTTATTTTGTTATTATGTATGCCAGATGATTCAGATCCATGGGGGCAAAATGTAAATTATAGGATCATAGGTCTATAACTGGAAGGTGACAAGACTGGGATTCCATTCAACATCCTCTTACTTCAAATTCATCACTCTGCCCACTGCATCATGCTTTGGGGGTCCAAAATTATACCTCCTTAACCAAGAGTTTGGAGAAGTCAACCTAGCCAA
The DNA here is from genome assembly GCF_016433145.1 of Gracilinanus agilis. Lineage (NCBI taxonomy): Eukaryota > Metazoa > Chordata > Mammalia > Didelphimorphia > Didelphidae > Gracilinanus > Gracilinanus agilis. Next base: position 418,553,251 of record NC_058130.1, read on the forward strand.
ATGGTCTGTACACAGTTTATTCTTTTTAAAAAAAGAATTAAATTTAAGTTAATGTGGTCCTTACTTTTAATTCCTAATTCCAGCCATAGACTGACCTTTTAAACTTGGCTGGCCATATACTAATCTCTAGCCTTGGCCAGAGGCTCTAGCCTGACCCCAGCCCTAACAACAACATGACACCTAACTCCAGGTAGATGATGTGCATTCCTAGAACACAATGTACTATATAATAACATAAATGTGCTTTGCTATAACACAAAGGAGCTTGGTCTCTTGAGTCTAACCCCACTACCACAGATTCAATTAAAAACATAGGTTTTAGCCTGTTTCATAAGTGTCACCTATATAAAAGGCAATCAACGGCCTAGAAAATTCTACTGACCAGTGGTGATTTGAATGAACTTGACCCTGTAAAGGATCCCCTTTGTCTTTATGGGTGTTCTTTTTCAAAGGAGAGTCAGACTTAATAGAGAATAGCCAGCCACCTTTCCAAAGAATGAGACTTCCCTTAAAAAGGTAAATCTTTCCTTCCCCCCCACCACCTCCCACCCCCCACTTACTGCAGGGATACATTGGCAGGCAAGGAGAGATCCACGTCAAAGTATGATGCTGTCACCAAACGAGGGAACATTTAATAACTCGTCCTGTCAGAGCAGTGCTAATGTGGCTCCTGCAGACCCAGCCACAGTTTCTAGGAATTTTTTTACATCTGTCTCCCTGTCACACAAATATGCTCTCTCAGGCTCTCCTTTCACCTCTCTCTCTCTCTCTCTCTCTCTCTCTCTCTCTCTCTCTCTCTCTCTCTCTCTCTCTCTCTCTC
>NC_058130.1:418554413-418659295 GCF_016433145.1 Gracilinanus agilis
GGAAGGAAGGAAGGAAGGAAGGAAGGAAGGAAGGAAGGAAGGAAGGAAGGAAGGAAGGAAGGAAGGAAGGAAGGAAGGAAAGAGTTAGGGAGCGAGGGAGAAAGAGTTTTTATTATAAGTTTGTATGGTTACCATAATTGTGAATGATTATCCAAAATTAAAGTATACTCTTTTGGCTGTAATGGTTGCATATGTGTTACTGAATTGTAAATCCTAAAATGAGAAGAAAATGCTGGGACTGGATTGAAATGAATTCTATTGGAAAAGGGAAAACTAATATATTGGAAATATTTCACTTTCTATATAAAAGAAGAGAGTGCACAAGTTTTTTTGTTGTTTTTGCTTGTTTTTTTTTGTCTTGTCTAAATAAATGGTTCATGAAAGAAAGAAGAAACAAATAAACAAATAATAGTAGCAACCAGAGGACCAATTGTAGCATCCATGGGAGCAGAGTGGTGCTTAAGCAAGGAAAAAATTAGCACCAGAGAGAAAGCCCCCAAAAAGAAGATTCCTCTTTCTTTTCTTTGTTTCCTTGTTTCTCTGTACTAAAGAGTGAAATTGAATTATGTATACATATATCTTTTTATCAAATGATTCTTTCTCTAATGGGGGGAGAATAGAGACAGAGTTAACTAGGTATTTAAATGTGCCAAACTTTTTTTTAAACATTTTTTTAAAGAAAGGAATAGAGCGGAGAAAACAGAAATGTTGGCTTCTCTTAACTGGAAATTTAAAGCAAAAGTTAAGTCAATACAAATAGCCAAAGCAGTACAGAGAACAAAATAAATAATTGAGTATAAATAAAAAAAACTTTAATAAAGTGTCTTGAGAAGTGTTATGTAGGAACGAACTCCTTAAGAAGAAAGATGCAAGAAATTCCTATTCATCCATTTGACCGCAATTAGTCCAACCTAAGAAAAAAAAACAAGTTGCATCACTAACAAAAGAAAAAGGTTACATACCTTAATAATAATAAATGACAGAGCAGTCATATAAAAGAAGGTAATTGGAAGTCCACTTTCTCTGAAAAACTAGAAAGTTAAAAAATATTCATATTTTGGGGTCAAACTTCACAATATTACATGAATTTGTAACTTAATATTTTATCAGCTTACTCTCAGAGAGAAATTTAATCCTATCTGAAATGAAGATTTAATACATTTCTTACCAAAACATTAGAATGAATACTGTTCCATTGAATATAGGCCAATAACATACTTATATAGTTTATACAAAATATTTAATGCTTATATCGCTTTTTTAAAAAATCTAGAGATGATGCAAGAAATAATATATTACTTGAGAAGCAAAAAGCATGAAAGTCTCAGGGATTTGATACCTATACCTTGATACCTAAGGTCCTTATAGAGGGAGTTTCCCCTTCCAAACAATAACCTTTCTCTTCCCTCCTCACCATCTTCCATACACCAAGAAGAGTCTTCAGAAAGGTAAATACCATGTTAAATGCTCATTTATTCTTTACATTAGTCTTTTATATTCATTTTATATTAATTTCTTATTGTTTTTAGTATTAAACACTATATTTGTGCTCTATAAAATGTGTTTTTGTATGTATTTTGAAGTGTCTAGAATGAATTAATTGGATTTACATTGATTCATATGGAAATAATTGCTTCAGTTTTTGTTGGTTTCAGATTTCACAGATTGTTTTTTGGAATGGTTTATCAACAGAAACCGAGGTATCACTGTATAATGAAGACATAGAAAAGAGAGAGAATACAGGAAGAGGTCATCAACAAGTCCTGTGGAGAAGGAAAAGAGAAAGAGAACTGTGGAAAAACCATTAGATTTGCCAATTAAGAGATCATTAATCATTTTAGAAAAGACAGTTTCATTTGAATGATGAAGCCAGAAATCAGATTAGACAGAGTTAAGAAGAGAGTAAAAGGAAAGAAAGTTGGAACAGCTTAAAGTAAGTATTTCTCTCAAGAAGTTTAGTTGAGAAAAGAAAAGTGACACATATAAAACAAGAGCTAGTGAGATTGGTCAAATCAAATGAATTAAATTGTTTTTGCTTTGTTTTGTCTTGGGAAGGTGGATGTGGAAGACATAGATGTGTTGCTAGATAGCGCAGGAATCAGGAGATAGAGAATAAAGATTGGAGAGAGGAGGAATGATAATCATGCAATCTGCTGGAAAAATGATAAGGTGGATGATATCTAATATGGACATAGAGGGTCTAGAGCAAAAAAGGAAAAGGATCATCTGATCTTGTAATTAAAGAGACAATGGAGAAAAATGTATGTGAATTATGAGCTGAGGAGGTGAAATTTTTTTTAAAAGCTCTTGACAAATGATCTTTTTTTCAGATGATTATGATGCATTGATTTCATCCAATACAGTGTGGTAAGGGGTATCATGGGATGACTGTAGAGATTCAAGTTTTGAAACTGCTTCATTGAAGAGATGAACAGAGAATCAGTTAGGGAAGTATAGAATGACTGAATGATTGCCTTCCTGAACTGAGAACCCAAATGAAATTAGATAACATCATTTTATAGTCAACCCACTCAGGAGTTACATGATTTTTCCCCCAGATTCATTGAGCAGCACTTGAACAGAAGGAAATCAGGCAGATGGTGGGAGAAATCTAAAATTAGAGATCGGGAAGGTGTGAATGGCAATAAGACAAAGGATTTGAGACAAACATTCAAAGAGTTTGAGAGGATAGTATAAAGCTAAAGTGGTTCATTGTGGAGTTAAGATAGAGCAAGGAAGAGAATATTCTACTCTATGTTGGAGGAATAGACTAGGAAAGCTGGTTGGAGAGAATGGAGGTCACACTAAGGAAAAATAGTTTACAAGCCAATAGAAAAGGTGAGAGGATAAGAGATTATCAGGCGAAGGAATTTTAAAGTTCATGAACCTAAAGACAGGATCGATGGTATGATCATCTCTGTATAGTTGAGATAAAGTATAGAAGTAGATTATAGGAATTGAATTGATTGAGGAGCTTAGAATTTACACTTTTTTGAGAATACATTGAGAGGCTTTCTAGTCTGAGGACAAGAATTGTGGAGAAGAGAAACACTGTGAGTTAAGGAACTGAATTCTTTGAGGAAAGGAGTCAGGAGTTCCAGAGGACAAAGTGGAAGAGAAGGGCAAATCTAGAGTGGAGTTGCAAAGCCTTTTTGTGAGGGGCAAGGTTAGAGTTGAGGGAACTAGGAATAAAGAAGGCAGGTAGCCAGATATGGAGAGTGGGTTTTGTGCTGTGGTAATCAGGTATTCATAATCCGTGATACAGAGAGGGAAGGGAGATAGGGGGTGCCAATAAACTAACCACTGGAGAATGAGTTCAAGTAGGTAATCTCTTATTGGATAGAAGGCCCATGAGAGAAGATGTGTGAAAAGACCACTTGAAGTCCTCTGTCAAAGGGTAAGACATAAGCTAGGAGGTATGTGGCAGGAACTTGTCAGAGGGTGGACTGCTTAAGGAAATTCTCAGGGGCTGAGACAGAAATGAGGAAGTAGACAGACCTGGTGCCCCTTGTAACTATAGGGCTGGACCTTCATGAAGAAATGTTTTGATATTTGTTTTCCCATTCATTGACTATAAGAGGGAAAAATTATGATGCACCTGTGAAAACTAAAGACTACATTCTAGCCAATCTTTTCAGGGCTGACCACTATTATCTATTAATTGATGGATTAGTGTCAAATTGAGCCAGCTAGTCTTAATATTAAGCAGATGGTCAAGCTAATGAGAAATCTTGGACAATCAGATGTTTTCCATCATTATTATCACTTGGTTTGTCCCATGAAAGACCCCAATTTGGGTCTACTTTTGGAGAAGAGGCAGACATTTCTCTCTAAGCTCCGTTAATAAGCAAACCCTTCTGCTTATCCTTGGCAAGGTTTAACATTAGCCACACATTTCTGGCTATGGTTCACTCTGGCTGATAGGTATTGACATTGTCTGGAGCTCTGACTTCAATCACAGACCTAAGGTTACAGAAATCTAGGCCCTGAATTAGCTAATTGCAGGGATGAAAGGGACTTAGACAGCATCCAATTCAACACCCTGATTATAGAGATGAGGAAATAAGACACAGAGAGCTGAAATAATTTTACCAAGGTCACAAAGCTAGGTAGTTGTTGAGCCAGGACAAGAACTCTGTCATCATGATCTGGAGCCCAAGTGAATCATTTATTCTATCACTTTGCCTTTCCTTGCTTCTCTACTGCCATAATATGCCCATTTGAACACACACACACACACACACACACACACACACACCAGACAATATATTAGAAATTAACTATAAGCATGAGATCTAACAGCTTTTCCCTAGATGGGGAAAAAAAAGAGTCCCTACATATTTTATATTTCAGTAATATGTTCCTCTTTCCTCTTTCTTATATCCCTTGGTTTTCAAAAAAGTTGCCTTATTCTCTCCTCCTCCATGAAGCTTTCTCTGATTACTCCAACCCCCTCTAATTCCTCTCCACCTCCTATGGCTCATTTTGTCAGCATATTTCATTTTGACGTTCAATCATCTGCTGCTTTGTGTTTTTCTGTAACTGTTTCATTTGTGTATCTTGTCTCCCCAGGTAGACTTTAAACTCCTCAGAAGCACACACTGTATCTTCTCCTGAATCCCCAACAGTGTAGATTTTCGGAACTAGGCACAAAGCAGTTTGCTAGGCAAATGCTTGCTGAATTGAATTGAACTGAATTGAAGACTAGATGTCTCAAAGAGGAAGCCTTAAAGAAAGTGCAGGCTAGGGCATACTTAAGCTTGTGCAGAAGTGATATTGTTCCCAGGGAGTCTCCATTCAGGGAAGTAAAAGACCAAGTAATTAATAAAATTCCCAAACACAAGCATTTGCAGAATACATCTTGTCCATCTTTTGGTTTCCTTCCTTGCTCTAACAACTTACATAAGCAGTGAGAAAATCTTCTGTTGCTTTGGGGCAGTGCCCCACTGGGCACCCACTGATTCTAGGACCGGGTGCTTCCATCCAAGTGGAGGAAAGAGCCGTCCCTCTGGATGCCATTTGCTCGCGAGCTCTGGAGATGAGGCCACACTGGTCGCTAGCGCTCCCAACCCTGCTGATGGTGTGATTTGGAAGTCCAAGGGCACGGAGACTTCAGAAGGACACACACAGACCGTGACCAACAGTGTAAGGAATAAATGAACATTTTTACAATGATGAAAAAATAAATCCCTTGCCTGTGTCCTTCTAAATTTACTTTGACTGGATATTGAACAGGCGTTTCATAGATTCAATACATCACAATATATTAAGTGCAGCTCCGCTCCCCCTCCGCTCCTGCCGCCCTGCTGCGGACCGTCTCTTTTTGTTTGCATCTCGTGGGTCCTCTGTGCATATAAAAGAAGTGTCTCCATTTCTGCTTTCAGAGTGTACCGTACCACACATCCGAGATTTCAAGAACAAATATCAACAGTGGGCTAAGCCAAACATATCTTGTCAAGAGAGTGCCATTGCAGTGTAAAGATTGATTTGCTGAAGGAGGTCTTGCATATAAGTAGACGCGAAGGCAGAGACCGGGGTTAACAAGTTTCCACCGCGGGAGTTTATTTATAACAAAATAACAAAAGGACAGTTCTGTCTCTGACGATTACTCCCCTGCTCCTCCTGTGCCCATCGCAACAGGAGCCTCATTTTTCCTTAGGAGCGCGTGCCCATCCAACTCAGAGGCCGGGGAGAGCCCGTGCCTACAGGGATCCTGCCCCGTATTACTGACAACTTCATCTAGATTCCAGGCAAGTCATTTCAGTCAAACTTTATGGATCCCTTTCTATGTGCCCGGACCTAAGCTGGGAGCTACAGGGGATACCAGAAGAAACTACGTGGACTCTGTCCTTGGGGAGGTCACAGAGATAAGACTTGTAGGGTGTTACCCTGAATTTGAATCCCAGTTCTGCTACTTAGCGGTATGACCTTCACAGGTTATTTAAGCTGTTCGGGACTCGGTTCTTCATCGGTAAAAATGAAAGGGTCGGACTATGTAGTCTCTAAGGGCCCTTTTCATTTCCAAATCTATTATCCTCCGAATGGAACATTAAACAGATAACAATAGGGGTCAGTGTGTGCTTGAGAGCTAAGGTGGTAAAAGTTCAGGGAAAAGTTAAGATCTGTATAAACTGGAATAGTATTGGAAGGCTTCCTAGAGGAGGTGGGACTCTGGCTTGGCCTTAAAGGACGAGCAAGATCTGTGACAGGGGTTCATTATTCAGGCTCCTTACACTCACAACTGCTCAGTAGACAAAGAAACTTATGCAGTGCCATTTTATGAAAATAACCGACCAACAACTTTATCCGCAAACATAGAAGGCCTACATGGCATATTGAAGGAGACCCACAAAGAGCCCCTGACTGGCTGCTCATGTCCTAACTACTGCTTCCATACTTTTAAACGGATGTAGGAAGGAACCAGCCCAGATGGAATACTTGAAGGATTGGGAAGTAGGTTCTGAAATTGGACCTTCAGTTATACCTGTCAATAAGGCAAAATCTTCTACTCTCAAGGGAGCAGAGAGGGAGGACATTAATCTAACGGCAATTTATGGCTCTGTACTTGAATTTCCTAAAAAAGAGGAATCTTCAGGCAAAGCTCTGTTGTTTGTGGGAACACTCTTATAAAAGATTCCGTAAAACAAATATTTGGTGAGTCCCCAAACCAAGAGAGTTACTCTAGAATTAGCTTTGAGAATGTGTGTGTATAATAAGAATGTTCTAGTGCTTGATTTTCTGATGAGGTAGCAAAAACTGACCTCCTTCTCAAATTATTGGTCTCATGGCCTTTACATAGAAGGTACCGTTGATGACTCCAAGTGGTGAAAAGAAAAAAAAATCTTCTACTTCTTATTGGGACAGGACAAGATATGAGTCCACTCTGCATGATCTCTGGCATTTCACTGCCATCCATATATCCTGTGAACTTTGGGTATTGCAGCATTTTTACTTCCTTTGTGAAATCCCAAGTTCAAAATAATACTGAGGAAGGGAACAAGAACAACAATAGCTAGCATTTATATAATGTTTTAAGATTTGTATATCACTTTGCATATGTTAACTTATTCTATCCTTCCACAATCATAGAAAGTAGAAGCCATTATTCCCACATTTTACAGATGAGGAAATGGGTTGAGAAAGATTAAAAATGATTGTCCAAGGGTCATCTAGCTGAGAAGTGTATAGGGAAGAATCCTCTTGCAGATACTCTTGATTCAAAGTGCAATATTCTAGCCCACTACACAATTTTAGCTGGTCCTAACATCAAAAGTTATGTCCACTATCTTGCTCACTAAATATGATAATGGAATTTGTCTTTGATTACATCCTACTAGTTTTTAATGTTCTTAACTTTGAGATTATCTTTTTATTTTAATTCTCCCTTTTATCATCTTGTATTTTAAATCAATTACTAAATCATGTTGATTCTACCTCTGGCAATACCTGTTATATCCATCCTTTTTCTTTTCCTCTTGCTACTAACCAAGTACTACCCCTTATTCCCATTTCTCTATCATACTGTAATATTTTCCTTAGAATTCCAGTCTCTTCCAATCACAAACTTTTCTTCATATTGCTACCAAAGTAATTTTCTTCCTTATGTATAAACCTACTATTTGTACCTTACTGGTCAGAAATCTTCATTGGCTGGCTATTACCCTAATGAAAAATTGAAGGTGTTGGAGTAGGTTTTTCTAAACATTCCTTCTAGCTCTAAATATTATGAAAATTAAGCAACTTTTTTAAATGACATTTAATGACTTCCCAAACCTGGCATAATGCTATTTTCCCCCTTAATTCCTATTCATTTTCCTCAACTATACTATATCATCCATTCAAACTGAACTATTTTCTGCCCCCTGAACACAATCTACTTTCCCAACCACTCTGCCTCTGATGATGATGTTCCCTAAGCCTAAATATATTTTTCTCCTTTATTCTCTGCTGAATTTTTATACATGTTTTAATGTCCAAATCAAATGTCATTGTCCTTGAGACTTTCTCTGATGTTCTTGGTTAAAAATCTTCCTCCCTTGGTTCTGATAAAGTGCATTGACTAGTAATTCTCTGCTGTTATTATCATACAATATTGTATATTTTTCTGTGCTGGCGTTTTATTCTCCTAATCTTTAAGTTATACAAGGAAAATACTGGTACATTATTGATATTTTTAAATTTTCTCTCATTGCCTAGCATACTGATACATATAGAAGGAATGTTTCCTGATTATTTGTTATTTCCCTTATTGGACTCACAGCTCCTAGCCAGTGACTGTTTACATAGTCTTAAAACTAGAAATAAAAACGATTGGACCAATGGAATGATTTCTCTTTGTTTATGGAAACTAATTAGTGCTATCCTATTCCAAGGATGGGCCTAAATACTATAAACAAGGAAATCTTTAAGGGATTTTAGGACCAAGCCTAAGTTTGGGAGGAGCACAGAAGAAGGTAAGTCCATGGCAAATTATACTAATGCCTCCACACCTCAGAAATATTCATATGCAAAGGAATTTTACTTGGAAAAATCTTTAATATTACTGTTGTTGTTCAGTCTTTCAGTCATGTCTAACTCTTCATTACCCCATGGACCATAGCATACCAGGCTCTTCCTCCAATATCTCCAAATTCTGCCCAAGCTAATATTTTCTGCTTCTATGACACTATCTGTTCACCTCATCTTCTGTCATTTCCTTCTCTTTTTGTTTTATATCATTCCCAACATCAGGATCTTTTCCATTCTTCTCAGTTTTATGTGGCCAAAGTATTTAAGCTTCACCTTCAGTATTTGACCTTCCAATGAATAGTCTGAATTAATTTTTTTACCTATTGACAGATTTGATCTCCTTGTTGTCCAAGGGGCTCTCAAAAGTCTTTTCCTGTACCACAATATAAAAGTGTCAATTCTGACATGCTCAGCTTTCCTAATAGTCCAACGCTCATAGCCATACATGGTCCTGGAAAAACCATAGCTTTAACTGTCCTGAGTTTTGTTGGCAAGAAAATGTTTCCATATTCATTATATTTTTGCGGAGTTGCCATACCTTTCCTTCTAAGGAGCAAATGTCTTGTAATTTTGTGATTTTACTTGCCATCTACAGTGATCTTTGAACCCAAGAATATGAAATCTGACACTGCTTCTACTTCTCCCTCTGTTTTTCATGAAATGATGAAGTTTCCATGATCTTAAGGTTTTTTGAATGTTAAACTTAAAGTCATCTTTTATGCTCTCCTCTTTCACCCTCATCAAGAGGCATTTAAATTCTTCACTGATATCAGAGTGGAATTTACATTTATAAGGTTGTTGATATTTCAGCAATCTTAATTCTGACTTCTGACTTGTCCATCTTGCCATTTCTCATGATGAACTCTGCATATAAGCTAAATAAGGCTATATAATATATAGCCTTCTCAAACTCCTTTTCCAATCTTAGTCAGTTGTTCCATGTTCCATTTTAACTGTTACTTCTTGACCCCCATACAGGTTCCTCCGGTGACAAGTAAGATGATTTGGTATTTCCATCTCTTTGAAGACTTGTCGTATTTTGTTGTGATTCACAAAATCAAAGGCTTTAATGTAGTCACTGAATCAGAAGTAGAATTTTTCTGGAACTTCCTTGCTTTCTCCTTATTCAAGTTAACATTGGCAAGGTGATATCTTGTTTATCTCCCTCTTCAAAAACCAATCTTCTCTTCTGGTAATTCTTGGTTCACAAATTGCTATAATCTAGCTTGCAGGAGCCTAAGCAAAATCTTTCTGACATGTAGAATGACCACAACTGATCAGTAATTTGAACATTTTTTTTGTAATTGGGCCCCTTTTACTTTTGAGATGTAAACTAATTTAGTGGCCATGTCAAGTTTTCAAAATTTGCTACCATATTGAGTACAGCATTTTCATAACATTATCTTTTTTTAAAATAATTTTTATTTTTTAGAAAAGTTATCATGGTTACATGATTCATGTTCTTACTTTCCCCTTCATCCCCTGACCTCCCCACCCCCATAGCAGATGCGCATTTCCACTGGTTTTAACATGTTTCATCAATGAAGACTTATTTCCAAATTGTTGATAGTTGCATTGGTGTGGTAGTTTCGAGTCTACATCCCCAATCATGTCCACCTCAACCCATGTGTTCAAGCAGTTGCTTTTCTTCTGTGTTTCCACTCCTGTAGTTCTTCCTCTGAATGTGGGTAGCTTTCTTTTCCATAAATCCCTCAGAATTGACCTGGATCATTGCATTGCTGCTAGTACAGCTCAAAGGAATAATAAACTGGAGGAATTCTATGTGAAATGGAAAGACCTCCAGGAATTGATGCAGAGTGAAAGGAGCAGAGCCAGAAGAACATTGTACACAGAGACCAATACACTGTGGTAAAATAAATAACATCATCTTTTAGAATTTCAAATAGGTCAACTAGAATTTTATTACCTCCCCTAGCTTATTGTTAGTAATGCTTCCTAAGGTCCACTTGACTTCATTCCCCAGCTCTAGATCACTAACCAAATCATGATTACTACTGATGTTTTAAGATCTTTCTTTTATGGTTTTTCCATATATTCTTGCTACCTCTTCATAACCTCTTCTGCTTTTATTAAATGCTTATCATTTTTTGTCTTTTATCATGTCCACGTTTTGCACTAAATATTCCCTTTATATTTTTTAATTTCCTTGAAGAGATTTCATCTCTCTCATTCTATTATTTTCTTCTATTGCTTGCCATCACTAGATTGGGAGAACCTTCTTATCTCTCCTTGCTATTCTCTGGAATTCTGCATTCACCTGGGTGTATCTTTCCTTTTATCCCTTATCTCTCACTTTCCTTTTTTCCTCAGTTATTTGTAAAGCCTCATCAGAGAGTCATTTTGCTTTCTTGATCTTTTTCTTTGGAATTTTGTTGTTGCTGCTGCTGCCTCTTGTATAATATTATGAATCTTGGTCTTAGTTCTTCTGGCATTCTATCTAAGAGATCTAATCCCTTAAATCTATTCATCACTTCCACTTCATATTTATAATGGATGATATTTAAGTCCTTACCTATATGGTCTGAAGGTTTTCCCTACTTTCTTTACTTTAATCTAAATTTTACAATGAAAAGCTAATTTTGATTTGAGCTATGCTTAGCTCCAGGTTTTATTTTAACTGACTATATTGACCTTCCTTCTTCACCTTTGGCTGCAAAGTATATCATCAATCTGATTTTGATATTGACCATCTGCTGGTGTCCATGTGTAAAACTGCCCTTTGGGTTTTTGAAAAAGAATATTTGCTATGACCAGCAAGACTCTATTACTCCCTGCCCTACTTCATGTTGTACTACAAAGCCAAACTTGCCTGTTGTTCCAATTATCTCTTGATTTTTTGCTTTAACACTCTAATCCCTAATGACAAATGTGACATTTTGGGAGGAGTATTCTTTTTCGACGGTGTTATAGGTCTTCATAGAACAAATCAACTCTGGCCTTGTTGGCATCAGTGGTTGTAATATAGACTTGTAGTACTGTAATGTTGAACAGTTTGCCTTGGATTCAAACAGATAACATTCTTTTATTTTTGAGATTATACCCCAATGCTGTTTTTCTCATCCTTTTATTGACTATGAGGGCTACTCCATTTCTTCTAAGGGATCCTTGCCCATAGTAGTATGTAAAATGATCATATAAATTAAATTCTTCCATTTCCATATAGTTAATCGACTCCCAAGATTTGGTCTAAATTTTTCATTTTCTGTTTGATCATTTCCAGCTTACATTGGTTCATAGATCTTTACATTCCAGGTTCCCATGCAACACTGATCTCTATAGCATCAGACTTTTCTTTTGTCAATAAACACATCTGAAACTGAGCTTTCTTTTGAGCTTTGGCCCATCCATTTCATTAGTACTAGAGTTACTCCTAGTTGTCCTTTACTCTTCCCCAGAAGTATGTTGAACATTTTCTGATCTGAGAGGCTCACCTTTCAGTGTCATATCTTTTCATCATTTTAATACTGTCCATGATATTTTCTTGGCAAAGATGCTAGAATGAATTGCCATTTCCCTCTCCAGTAGATTACCTTTTGTCAGAACTCTCCACCATGACCTGTTCATCTTGAGTAACCCTATACAACACTGCCCATAGTTTCACTATGCCTCTCTGCCTCAACCAGGCAATGATCCAGGAGGAGCATCTTCAGTATATGACCCCAATTCTGTATACTACAAGTAATAGATTTAGAACTAAAAATCACTGAATTCAACTCTTTTTTACATAAGGGAAAATTGAGACCCCAAAAGGAAAAATGACTTGTTAAAAGTTACATTGATAGTATATGACAGAGGGGCACTAAGAAAACATTGAATGGTGAAAGAAGTCACAGGAGTACAACATGCTACTTGAGGAGTCGTTTCCCTGAATCTTGTCATGATTTATGTTCTTAACCTTGTATACTAAACTGACATATGCACAGTTAGAAAGGCACTGAGCTCATACACATATACAGAACTAGCTAATAACTTAGCAAAAATTAGGAAATTAGCAAAGTTTTTCTTTGTCAACCACTCACTTTTCTTACGGTCCTCTTTTCCCCAGAGGATTCTTACTATCTTTCCTGCTTCCTCAAAGAACTTATAATTTTTTGTATAAACATATTACTTCAAGTTAATATCTTAAATAATATTGGCTTATGGTATTACTCATTGGTCATCAGGTATAGAATACAGATCATAGATTCACAAAATTAAGATCTAGGATTAACAATAAATGAATGAAGGAAAAAGCATTTATTAAGCACTAAGTACAAAACTCTGAGCTAGGTGCTTGAAATGCAAACAGAAAAGTAAGACTCTCCTCTCAAGAAGCCTACATTCTAATGGGGGAGACAACACATATGAAAGATTTAAGCTGCAAGTCAGAAGGAAAGGTCTGGGACCTTAAGGTTTATTGGAAAAAGAGGAAATAATCACTTTTCTATATGTCATTTCTCCTGAGAAAATTATGTAAATGTCTGAACTTGAACTATTTGATTATGCCACAGGATTTTGGAGAACTTTTCAATAACTGTGGCCAAAATACTCAAGGAAGCATCTGCCCAGCTGCATCTCCTTGGGGGCAGCTTCCAAGGATGATGATTGTAGAAGCTGGAATGAGAGCAGGACCAATCTTTAGGGGAATGCTGCCACTTTAGCAGCTTGTTAGTTTACCTGCTAATAAGTATCACAGTGCTTAGTATAGTACTTGGTACATAGTAGGCACTTAATAAATGTCCCTACTTTGCATCTGCTATTCTATGTGATTTCAACCCTGAAGAAAAAGTGTCCTTCTCTCCTACTTCTTATCTCCTTTTGTATATTGCCCCCAATTAGATTGTAAGTTTTTTGAAAGCAAGGACTATCTTTCTTTTCATTAATTGTATCCCCAGCACATAGCCAATTTCCTGACATATAGTAAGTGCTTAATAGATGTTGACTGGTTTGGATTGGATTGGATTGGTTTATTGATTAAGATAAAAATTGGTCAGTAAGAAATGTGGGGCCCCTCTTCATAGAGATTGCTTTATTGAAAGACACTGCCACTTTTGTGGTTCTCAGGTTCAAGGTCTTTGACCATTTCAATTGAGGTATGAGTGGAGGTGGTAATTGAGGTAGTGGGAGTCATTTGATTTGCCTGGCATGTACCATGTGATGGTATCTCCCTCAAGATGGCTTGCTATTTCAGCTAGACCACTTACTCACCTCTAAGGTATCAATTAGTCAACAATTGGGAAATTGCTGACTTTTTCTCAACAAGAGTTATTGCCTTTAATATTTGCTAATCCCAAATCCTCATTTTTCAGGTGGATAAAATGAGGTTGATGGAGATAAACTGACTCATCCACAATCACATAGATGTGCAATGAAAGTTCTGAGTCTTCAGATATTTTGGTTCTCTTTACACACCAAGTTATCTTTTCTCACTAAGGATTCTTGAATATCAGAACATTGGAATTATAAAGGCCTGGAGGCTTTTTTGATGTGCAAGACCCAAGGAATCTATCTCTAAAATGATTTCATGTGAAAAAAAAAGACTACCTGAGTTAATGAGGTACTTTGGGGCAGGCAGGTCGATTGGGTAAGGTGACCTTTCTATGACTCTTCAAATCATAAAAAGATGGCGTCCTACTCTGCCTTCCTTGTGGGAACAGCAGTGCCTGGAAGGGCAGTCACTTATTTGGGGTAGAATGATTATTCAGGGTACAATAGGTAGCTTATTATGGCTCTCTCTTTTAGGTCAGGAAGTCAGAAGATAATAATATAACCCCATAGCCTTAGAGACAATATCAGAAAGTTCCCTTTGCCATAGCCCTTAGTATCTAGGTCCCCAGGAATGACAGAAATTGTCCTTTTCACCCCTACAGAAGGGCCAAACCTGCAGGCTGAAATGATGCTCCCCTATATGCCCAAGGGCAAGGCCCCCACTTGCCATCGAACAATGTTACAACCATATTGTTTGTGCTTTTAATTAGTTTTCCAAACACATGACGAACTAAATTGAATAAATCAAACTGACCTTTAAATTTCCAGAATTACAGCCTATTTAAATGGCCATAATACTGTAATAATAACTGAAGTTAATAGCCATTCCCCTCTCCTTGCCGAATGGCTCTCCGGGTGATGCACGGTGTTATTAATTTTGGTGTGATTACAAATTATTCCCATAGTTCAGGTTTAATACAGTATTGATGTTGTTATTAATATAGATTTGTCAGTAAAGATACAAAACTGAGCCAGTCCCAGCTAATGTCAGTTTTAAAGGGGGAAAAAAATGAACTAAGTCATATTGTAGAAGGCAGGAAGAAGAAAACATATAAGCCTGGAGTTTCATTATATAAGGGCATTTGCTCTGGGACAGGAAAGATAAAGAAGTGAATGTGAGGGAGGGAGGAACAAAGAGAACTAGAAGCTTGCCCTTTATTATTTTTAAGTTTAAAAGGCATATACTTTGGTCTCTGCTGTATTAATCAGAGCTTCTCTGGCAATGGATTAATCCATGTGGCAATTCCAGGAGGGCTGTTCACAAAGTAAGTTTACAAGGTTAATTACTGGTGCCCTATGCACAGTGCAATCATTTGGGCCACACTACAATATTTTGTTAGGCCTCAGAGGCAGTATCATAAAGTGGATCAGTTCTAACTTTTGTGACTCAGGGTCCTGTTAGTTAAAACTGGCTGCTCTCTGAAACACAGTCGTCCCTCAGCCAAAGAACAAGCTGTCATTCGATTTTCGGATTCACAGAATTCAACCACTGCCAACTTGTCAAAGTTTAAAGCTGACAGAATGCAGAATATGGAAGGCTAAATTTTGGAAAGGAAGGCCAAGGAGGAAAGTTCCAGTGAGGCTGCACAAACAACCCCAAGCTGAAAGGGAAAAGAAAAGAGTAATAGCTGATGAGTTTGAAAGGAAATGAAGTGTCTCACCTGGGACCAAAGTATTCATTCTTCATGATAAACTGTGGCTCAGTGTGTGTGTCTGTGTTTATGTCTGTGTGTGTCTATATGTCTGTCTGTGTGTCTATCTTTGTGAATGTGTGTGACTATGTATGTCTGTTTATGTCTGTGTGTCTGTATGTCTGTGCATGTGTGTCTATCTGTATGTGTGTGACTAAGTCTTTGTTTGTGTCTGTGTCGGTCTGTCTGCCTGTCTATTTGTCTATGGGTCTGTGTACATCTGTCTATGAGTCTGTGTGTATCTGTGTGTGTGTGTGTCTATCTTTGTGTGTGTGTGTGTGTGACTATGTCTTTGTGTCTGTCGGTGTTGGTCTGTCTGTCTGTCTATGGGTCTGTGTGTGTCTGTATGTGTGTCTATATGTCTCTGTGTTTGTCTCTGTGTCTATGTATGTCTGTGAAAATCTAGGAGTCTGTGTGTGTCTATACTGTGTATCTGTATGCCTGCGTGTGTGTCTTTCTCTGGGCCTATGTGTGTGTCTGTGTGTACATCTGTCTGTATGTATCTGTGTGTGTGCGTGTGTGTGTCTACGTGCCACAAGAGAAGACTCCACCCACATGGAAGATTCTGTAACCCTCCAACAGAACAAATGTGGATGCACACTAGCCAATTGTGCCTAGAAACAGAGTCCTACATTTTGCTCAACCCATATTAAGAAGCTTTTTATCTACATGAGGTCACATGATTGAATCTGTTAAGGTTATGCACAGGATAGCTACTATTGAAATACATATAAAATCTCTTCTTCCTTGAGGTGGGGGTGGGCGGCAGGAACCAGTTTCATAAAAACATCTCCTGAACTTTCCTTTCAACAAATACAGGTAAAATAAAGTCCTACCTCTAAGCACTGGGGCATTTCCTCAGCACAAACATTCAGCGCCTTCCTCTGTCAGTTTTGCCTTCAGCTTCCCTCTTTACAGAGTCTGTTTCTGCCCTCTTCCTTTAGGGGAAACCTTGGGAAAACAGTGAAGTTAGATATCTCTGATCTTTGATGTTTCTTCATTCTCTTTTCCCAGTCCTTTCCTCAGATATGTTTCCTTGACCAAGACACTCTCTAGGGATCCAGTATTCCTCTACCAAAACTCAAATTTTCTCCCTATATTTCATTCTCAGGTATGCCTTCTCTCTGAGGCAACTCAGGATGAAGATATTAATCTCCCCCTCTCACCATGTCTTAACCTCTTCTTCCATGAAGCTTTCCTGATCTCCCCAGCTAGAAGCATTCCTTTCCTCTTTAAATCCCTCATATTTTTTTTTCTATCTGGTCTCTCCCATAGAATCAAACATGTTCATCTGATTTATAAATATTTATTTATATGTGTCTTCCTCTCTACTAGAATCTAAGAACCTTTAGGATAAGGCCCACCCCTATAGACCCCCCATTCTTTATATTCCCATGTCTTAGAACACTGACTTGCATGCAACAATTAATTTTCCTTAAGCACAGGTCTGATCATTTAACTCCCTTACTCAGTAAACTCGATTGGCTCCATGTTGCCTAGAGGAAAAATCCAAACTTCTCTAGTTGGCTCTTAAACCCTTTCCAAACTGAATCCAAAGTATTTTTCCAGCCTCATTTTACATCACCACACTTTTCTTATTGATTAATTTAGCCAAACTGTCTTTCTCTCTTTACCTCACACATGGTACCCTAACTTATTTCGTCCCTTTGCATCCACTGTCTCCCAAGCCTGGAATGTACTCAGTCCTTTCCTCTGCTTCACAGAAACACTCTCTTCCTTTAAGAAAAAAACTCAAACATCATTTTCTGCATAAAACTTTTTGTGATCCTTCCTCACCTACAACTTCAAAGCCCTCCTCTAATTACTTTACATATACTTTGTAGATATTAATATTGTATATTTTAAAATATCATCTCCTTTCAACAGAATATAAGTTTATTGAGAATAGAAATTGTTCCTTTTAAGTCCTCAGTGCCCAAAATATTGCCTAGTATGTAGTAAGTACTTATTTAATAAATGCTTGTTGATGGAATGATTGAATTAATAAATGTTTGTTTAATTGAACTCAATTGAAGTGAATCATCCATCTATCCATTTACTTTCATTTCATTTCATTTCAACATCCAATAAATATCGACTGAAGGCCCATTATATGCCTAGCTAGCCTTCAGGAAGCTTGAAAATAATCAAGAAAACAATAGCAACACGGAATCCTGGAGTTGGAAGGGACCTTACATATCTAATTCTGTCATTTTACATATGAGAGAAGTGAGATGTGTCTCTCAAAAAGTAAATGACTAATATAAGAAATGGTAGAGGCGGGATTTGAACCTACATCTTTGGAATTATCAGAACAGTGGCTAGTCTACTAACCTGTCCTCCATTCTTTAACGTGAAAAAAAAAGAGTTGGTGTAACCTAAATATAGTTAGTATAAACACTAAGTGCAGATCAGTGCAGTGAAAAACAATGACAAAATGATTCCATATTTTGTCCCCTTTACTCAGATTGCTGTATTATTCTCTTTTAGAATTAAGGTGTTGAAACAATCTGATTGAATTATCTACAATATTGCCAAAAATATTTGTTTAAATTTCATAGGAGTCTTTGTTGTCTTAATCAAAAGAATAACCTAATGTTGAGACTTTTAAGAACTCAGGATTGACCTTTGGGGGAAGTGTTGGGTGGCAGGAGTAGCTGACCTAAATCACACCACATAGATCTACTCTACCTGCACACAGGGCTAAACTTGTTCCCTTTTAAATAATTTCTTAAAGCTTTCTTCTTATGCCCATCCTTTTCTTCCTTGGTTGAAGCTTTTCTTCCTGCTTTCTCAGTTCTCTATTTTTTTTTGTTTTCATGTATGTGTGTGTGTGTGTGTGTGTGTGTGTGTGTGTGTGTGTGTGTGTATGACTGGCCAAGTGCTATGGTTCCTTGGGGCAGAGAGAAGCCTTGTCTCTCCTTGTTTTGTAAAGCATCATGCCCCCCTCCTGGGCTCTCTTAATGAATAATACAAACCCTCCAAAGCAGCCTGTTGTTCTGGGCTAAATAAACAAACCCCCTTTTCCAGTGGACCCTAGGAGGCCCTGCCCAGAGATGCCCAGGGACACCCTGCCAATTAACTGAGAACTTATGGGAAATTGCTGGAATTCATGTTGGCATGAGCTGGGCTGAAAATGAATAATAATTATTTTCTAGTTGTTCCCTTTCCCCTTCTTCCTCCCCTCTGCTCCTTGCCACCCTTCTCCCCCTCAGAACAAGGCTGACTGGTCTCGGTGAAATTGAAACCCCAAAACTATTTTCCAGAGCAAAATCCCTGCCTGCCAGTCAATGCTTCTGAACATAATAAGAAATAGAATAAAAATAAACTCTGGACGTGATCCTTCAATTGATACCCATGGGCAGGGAATTAGGCGCATGGTGCTCAGAAACTCACAAAACTTATAATCAACGAAGATGTGGGGACTTGTACGGATCCTTGCTCCATACATTATGGAGACTTCCCTATGGACAATCCCATCTGTCAGTCATAGTCTCAGTAATACCTACTTGGCTGAGTCTGTAATTGATGAAACGTGAATAGGCAGATGCAGTACCATCTCCACAACTATAGGATCATAAATTAGAGCTAGATGAACCTTTGAGACAGTCTAGTCTAGTGCTCTCATTGGGTATTTGAGGAAACTGAGTCCCAGAGAGTTCACATGACTTTTCCAAGGTTGCACACTAGTGACAAGGCTGAGATATGAACCAACACAGACTTGTTACTTGAGCAAAAATCTAAGATCCTTTCCCCTCCATCATTTTGTCGTGCATAATTTGCAGCCCTGTAGTTTGTGGTTGCCCCTGGGTCTGTGTTTCATTGGCTAGATTTGGCGTGTTGAAGCCGGGGCTTAAGAGATTTTCAGAATTCTATAAGTTGTGACTCGCAAGGGACAGGCATGGGCCAGTATAGTTGTCTAAACCCCTGACTTACCTAGTAAAAGCTACGTAAATTGCAAAAATAATGCCTAGGTGACTTTAAGATATCCATTCATCGCTCGATAATTATTCCCTAATTATCTTCCATGGCTAGCTATTGAATCATCACAGAATTTGTGGTATCATTTGAGGGACCAGAAGGGTCCAAAGATACTTCCCCTCCAAATATTCTTCCTTTAATCTTATTTGATTTTTTTTTAACCGGTAGTCATGAATTGTTAGTAAACAAAGGCTAGAGCCATTGATACATCCAATATATTGCTTCCTGACTAATTCTCCAATTCCATATTTCTGACTAAGTCATTTTCCTATTAAACCTGGTACAGTCATGAGAGTATGAGATTTGAAGTCAAGAAACCTGGGTTCAAATATCCATTCTACTGGTTGGCTGTTGTCTTTTTTACTTGAAGAAGACCAAAGTGACCTCACTGGTGATGTCTTTTGACTTGTGCATAAACTGGACTTAGGTAAGACAGATGTGCATCAAACTATCAGCCTCACTCTCTCTTCCAAAGTCTTCCAAGACCAGTAGTCAGACGAAAATCAAGGTGACTGGCAATGTCCTGGAATGCAGTGAAAGATCCTAGTTTCTTTAATGTTTAACCAGGCTCTGAGAGTTCCACAGCACCTGCTTCCACTACCTTCATAGCCATTGGAACAAATTGTTCTCATCCATCCCTTACACTGGGGGAAGTCTTCCCATTTCTGTGGTACACACTTCCCTAATTCACTGACATATTGGAAGCTCATTGGTTACCCTCAATCTAGTTTAACCCACCTGCTAATAAGGTTTAATGGGGTATAGCCACAAGAAGATACAGCTTCTTGGAGCCAAAGGTGAGAGCTGGGTGGCAGGTAGTTGTCAAAGAAGAAAGCACCCCTGAAAAGGGTTCAGCAAACTTTCACACCAGAGGTACTAGTCTTTCCTGAATACCCCATTCACCACTCATTCTGCTTTTCACTGTTTCTACTAGGACCTTTATCCAGTCACTGACATTCTCTCCACATACAGTTACTTATCTGTAAAATGAGAGGGTTAGACTAAAAGATGTTTAAGGCCCCTTGCAGCTTTAAATCTCATGATCTTTAATACCTACTAACTAAAGTCTATCCCTTCATTTAAGGCCCTCCATGAAGCTGATCCTTACCAGGGTTATTCTCTAAGTCCTGTAACATCTACCCCATGCCCACACCAAACTGGCCTCTTCCTTGCTCATGAATCATTCTTTTGATGATCGTACCTCTCTAACTTTGTCCATGCCCTTTCCAGCCCCCAAAACCTAGAATAGCATGAAATGGAGGCTTATATCACAATCGGAATTTCTTTGTAATTGGCATGCTTCTCACACACAGATATACATGTATCTTATAAGTATATAGGGATATTCAATTTCCATTGAAGACAAAGAATTTGTGAGACAAGAAAACAAGTAGGTAGGTGTGAAAACTCTCCCATCTATGAAAGGTTGGAAATAACCCCCAATAATTTTGTTCTGATTTGTTTTCCACCCCCTGGATATTTTAATCTAACATCTAGTCTTACATTTCTTTTTCCCCTAAAAAAACCAAATAAACAAAAAAATACCTCATTTCTTTATATATCCAATTTTCCCCCATTAGTAAAAATAAAATCATGTAGGTGCAATATTGTTTTTCTTTATACATTCAAGACTAAATTTAACTAATTAACATTTTAATAACATTCCACCATTTGTTCCTGTAGAATTAGGGGACTTTCTCAAGATAGATTAAGATATATTTTGTGCCATCTGGAAGGCAAGCAGTTTTGATTTTAAATAAGTACTTGTTTTTTCTATATGTATTTGGACATTTTGGGGTGATTAGCATATAGGCCATAAGGAAAACTATGGAAAAGAAAGTCATTTATTTATTTTTTATTATACCTTTCACACTCAAAAGATTCTGAATTGCTTCCCCAAAGGGGAGTTAAATATTGGTGAGTATCCTGGCAGAACTAGCACTAAAAGTAAAACACTAATACTGTGTCCTGATTCAGAATCATTTGGGGCTAAACTAGTTGGAATTAGAAAGGCATTTGAATTATAGGATCTGCTGAAAGGAGTGCAAGTTTATTACTTTTAAGGACTCACACAGTAACTCAAACAAGGCTAACAATGTATTGCTTAGTAGAAATCGCCAAGGGACCTGCTTTAATGAAAAGATAAGAATCAATTGTAATTAGTACATCAATAGTTTATAGGTAGAGACTAGCTCCTAAAGTATATGGAAAGAATTTTTTTTCCTCAGGTAGTTTTCATCCTAGTTGATATTATTGATTTAGTTAGTTTCAAACAGTATCAAGGTGAGCTTCAGCACCAACCTTGTCCAAATTTTGCCAGTCCTAAATAGTAGCATCTGAATGAATGTGTGATTGATGGGCAGAGCTATTTCAGAAATACAAGTCCTTGGATGATGAAGAACAGAGAGATGATAAGGTCTTTGGAGGAGCCATTTTTATTCATTTAATGGATTCTGTCTTGAAGACAAAGATTAGGGATATGGGATATAGGATAGATTTAGTAAGGAAAATTCCCAAAACAAAGGCTAGGAATATATAGATGAATGAAATCCAGATTAAAGGGAGGCAAACATAATAAGATTCAGGAATCTGAGTAAGATTGTCAAGCCAAGGTGATCTGAAGCATGAAAACAGGAACATAAGAGACTTTTATCAGGATTAAGGATATAAGCTCTAGTAATAGCAATAGCCAATACACATGTTTCATCATCTCTGTGTAACATTACTCACCATTTTCATTTCTACACCCACTTTCAGCCACTTGAAGCCTCCATCTGCACCTGCATGCTGATGTTAGATTATAATCCAATTTACTTCATTACAAGTTTTCAAATGTTAGGTTGTTTAGTCGATTTTCAGTCATGTCCAATTCTTCATGACCTCTTTTGGGGTTTTCTTGGCAAAGATACTACAGTAGTGTGCCATTTCCTAATCCAGCTCACTTTACAAATTAGGATACCGAGGAAAACAGGATTAAATTGCTTGCTTATGGTCAAATAGGTAGTAAGTGTCTGAGGCAACCTTTGAACTGAGGAAGGAGAGTCTTCCTGACTCCAAGCCCAGGACTACTCACTAGCTGCCCTTCAAGTATGCACCAACTCCATAATGTTCTTTATTAGCATTAGCATCACCTCCCATGATTTCAGTTTTCTCATTTATAAAATGAAAAGATTCCAGCTATCAGAAAGCTATAGTTTATGAATTTCTTAAACTCGGGAATTTTGAGATATAGTTGGGCAAACACTTGGAATGGGTGTCTGAATTAACTAAGGCAATAATATGATAAATCCCAGGGAGCAGTTGTCTAAGGAAAGGGGAAAAGGCCCAGACCATAGACTGGGAACAAAGAACAGGAAGAAGAGAAGGAGAAGTAAAGAGAAGAGGAAGAGGAGGAGAAGAAGAAACAAAGAAACAAAAAGAAAGGAAGGAAGGAAGAGAGAGGGATGGAGTTAAGGGAGGGAGAGAGGAAAGGAGGAAAGAAGGAAGAAAGGGAGGGAGGGAGGGAGGGAGGAAGGAAGGAAGGAAGGAAGGAAGGAAGGAAGGAACAAAATGTTGTGGTTATCATCAACATTTATTATGCACCTACTAGGTTTGAGTCACTTTTCTAGATTTTTAGATATAAAGGAGAATTCTGTATCATCAATCATCTCAAATAGCTTGTAATCTATGTGATAAAATACATGAAAATATCACTCACAATACACAGTAGCACATAACTGCCAAACAGTGGATACAGGGAATAAGGCATCTGTAAGTGTGGTGTGGTTAAGAGTACATTGCATTTAAAGTAAAAAAAGTCCATATATACCTTCGTTGAGTAGGTTACCATATGTTTTGTCATGAGCAAATCATTTAATCTCGTGGAGATTCAGTTTCTTCATCTATAAAATAAAAGATTTGTGGATAGGTTACAGGGATTCTATGACCTTGGATGGAAAACATTTAAATAATTATTTTCACTGATCTCTAAGTGAAATGTAACATTTTCTTCAATTAAGAAATTTTAAAAAATAATCTGAGAAGGGATCCATTGACTTCACCAGAGGAAGAAAGAAGTCTGTGGAATTAAGACAGTTAATAGCCTTTAATAGTTCTATAAGATCTTCTAATGGATTGTAATGGTGTTAATATCCCCATTCTGTTTATTAGGATTTAGTGCTTAAAGAATTTAAGTTACGATGACAACATTTTTTTTGTGTGTTCTCAGAATGGCCAGGACGCTATTTTGATTCTAATGTGTACAGGTTCCTTGAGGGTAGGAAATATTTAACATGTTTTTGAATTTGCAACACTTAATACAGTCCCTGTTTTATAGTAGGAATTTTAAAAAAAAGTCTGCACTGACTGATTGATTTGGCCAATTGATTGAAATAGGTCGACTGTCTATTTGTGAATCAATGAAATTTTAAAGAAAATTAAACTTGCTTGAATGAATCATCCAAAAATACCAACCACATTGGCTTCATGGACACAGTCTCCATCTGTTACTGAATGGTTCATATTTTCAAAATGCTATCACTCAAAATAAAATTTTTCCTTGTACTTCCCCCCAACTTAGATTGTATGTGATAGAAACAAGGGGTTTAGAAGTCATAATTTCTTTCAATCACTGCAACTTACTTAAAAATAATCCTGAATTCTGAATTCCAGAGACATTTACCTCCCATCCACCACACCGCCTTTACATCATGGAAATTACAAAAGAAAAACAGCTCAGGAAGGAGACTCCATGATCCTCCTATTTTGGCCCCTCTCCCTGCAAATAAGTTGTGCTGCTATGGAACGATTTGCTATAAATCCTATACTATGGTGTCTCTGACTGTACAGACCTTTGCATCTTTATTTTCGCTTCATAATGAAATGCTTATGGCTAAGAAATACAAAATTACTAAAGTAAAAAAGGCATCTATATATGCCACATAATGAAAAATAGTTTGTGCTTTAAATATTAACTCACCATAAAGGAAATAATGGTCCTAGTGTGCTTTTGGAGGAAGGTTGTCTTTTATTTTTATGTGATAAGATAAACTTAATTTTATATGATAATTCTTTTTATACCCTCATCCCTTTTAGACTAAAGCTCATGATTATATAGTAAGATGAATGGAATGTCAAAAGTCTGACAGAAATAACAAAACATCCTGATTGGTGGAAAGTGATATTGGGATTGCAGAAAGATTCCAGATTGAAGAAAGAAATGTGCCCAAGAAAGTCGATTTCAGTTATTAGGTGTAGTGAGGTGACTGATAAAATCCTATCCAGTGATGATAATGTGAGAGTCCAATGAGGTGACATGCTAGTTTCCAGTATGAACAGAGTCAGGACCTAAGCTAGAACTGGAAAACTATATCCAGATGGAATAGTATAGGAAACAAAAACTCCACCTATCTCAGATTAGATAGTTTTCACTCATTTACACTACAATTTACCTTACCTTGGTGCGATGTTTAAGAATTCTTAGACTCTCTTTAATTTTTCCTTTATAAATAAACCCTAGAATACCTGCAAACTAAGGTCAAAGTATTTAACAAAGGCAAGAAAAAAAATGGAAGAAATGTGAAGCTAGGTCATCCAAATAGAGTAGTAATAGTAGAAAAGGGAAGGAAAGGGATATAGGCAGAAAACAGACCTTATCTTTGAACCCAAGTAGTCAAGCATGCTAAAGAAATAAGGAAAATGAAAGTTCAATGACTGGAGTTGGAAGTTCAATCTTGAAAAAGGTTTAGAAAACAGCA
Source organism: Gracilinanus agilis (assembly GCF_016433145.1). Taxonomy (NCBI): domain Eukaryota; kingdom Metazoa; phylum Chordata; class Mammalia; order Didelphimorphia; family Didelphidae; genus Gracilinanus; species Gracilinanus agilis. Next base: position 418,579,597 of record NC_058130.1, read on the forward strand.
TAAGATGAAAGCCAAAGGCAAAGGTCCCCTGGATTAGTTCCAAGAGACAGCTGGAATTAATGGTCAACTGACTCAGTTTTGCTGAGTTCTAAAACTTAATACTGTATCCTTCACACAGCTCATTTTAAGGATAAGAAAACTGAGAAGGGCAAGTATAATGTCATGTGATCTATAATGGGACAGTCCATTATTCATATTATTCCAAGACATGAGACCCAATAGCTTAGCTGATCTTTATAGGCTATAGTGGTTCAAAAGCTAATAATGTTTGGTTTTGTAATCTCTCCAGTCTCCATACTTCAATTTTAATAGTTCAAAGGATTACAAATCTCAAACTGAAAGAGGACTCAAAGATCGTCCAATCCAAACCTATTGTTTTATAATAAGGAAACTGGGATCCAAGGAGCTGATGTGATTTGTCCAAGATTACACAGGTAGTCGTTTTCTGAGGTGAGATTTGAAACCAGTTCTTTCATTCCAGAGCTAATGCTCATATCACTGGATCATGAAATCTCAGAGAACAGTGAAAGAAAAGCTGAAACATTTGGAGAAAATAATAAAGTGCACTGCGGGCCAGCCTGAAAGCTAAATTGTGGCATAGTACAAAGGACAGTTTGATGGGGAAAATATGATTCACTCAAGTGTAGATGGAACCGACAACCAGCTCACTTGTGTTGGGAGCTGAATTGTACCTAAATTCTGGCCATAAGAATTTATGGCTCTTTCCCCTGACTCTCCTCCTGCCTATGACTGTCTGAAATTACAACATTGTATAGGTTATACTTTTTTCCATAAAGCATCGAAGTCAGAGCCATAACTATCACAAGGTGAAGAGGGTTTTGACACTACATACTAACATCTGGAAAGGGCATGTTTCCTCCCTACAGTGAACACCATCTCCACATCTCACTTTGCAGTACTCTGATGATGCTATATATATAGCCACATCTAAGGTCCCGTAATCCTCCATTTCCCAAAGCCAGCTTCCACTCCTTTTTATTCCAACAAGTGTGAAAAAGAGTCATGCTACCCACTCCTAGCATGACTTCACCTGTGTTTGGATTATACTCTCCACACCTGTCATTTCTTGTCCCCATTCTAAGTATCATAATTTCTAATGATTTGTCTAATTGGAGGACAATGTAAATATGTTATTGAATTGACTCATAAGATGTTTAGCCATTATTAAAAATAACAACTTCAATTCTAGTAATTCTGATTAGTTCCTTAGAAGAGAAGGAGGTCCAAAAGGGTGGGTCATAATTATTCACTTACAAACATGAACAATATGGAAAAATGTGATAATAGATGTTAACCGAGATTGAATTGCTCGACAGCTCCGGGAGGAGGAAGGAAAGAGAGAGGGAGATGTTTTGGATCATATAACTTCAGAAAATTCATGTGGAAAATTGTTATTACATGTCATTGGTAAAAAAAATTAAAAATAAAAAAAAATTCAATAAGGAAAAAGTCCCAGAGAGGCAAAATGGCTATGTAGCTACTGTCACAACCAAGAACTGGATTAAGATTAATAAATCAAGTTTCCCAGGCATGTAAAAAATTTTTTAAAGGGTGAGTCATAAGTCAAATGAGATTTCTCTGGAAGAGGATGGGGAGAAGAGAGGGAGAATAAAGAGTGAAAACAAGTGTGAGGTTTCAATAAGATGCTACTCTGAGCAGATCAAAGTTGAAATGCCACCATGCACTTGCACCTCCCTCCTATATCCCCACCCAAAATGCTCTCTAGTTCAATAAAACCTCATTAAATATTGCTTAGAGAATAAAATTTATTCTGCCTAACTAATTTTTTTGGAGAAGCAGATGAATTCTTCCCAAACTTTTTGATGTTCTAAACTATGTTGTTGAAAATGTGAATGAAATAGCTGAGCCTCCTCTCTCTTGTATTGGATGATTCTCTCCCACAGCTATTCCTGCCCAAGATAAAATGTTCCTACCCTGATTGAGATGCCTGTGGAACTCAGGGTTATCCCAAATAGGAACTATAATTCTTGAGACCTAAAGACAGAAATGATAAAAGATGCAAGGATCCAGACTAAAGATAAATTTAGGCTAGAGTATGTCCTGGGAATTACATTTTTGACTAAATTCTTGATATAAGCTTTTTACCCTAAAAATTGAGAGCAGGGGAAATTGTTGATCAATTTTTTGCTATATCATTCAATTGAATCCAGCAATCATTTATTGAACTATAATGTGTCAAGCACTATTAAAGACAAAAATGAAACAGTCCTTGTCTTTAAGGATCTTACATTCTACTAGGAAAGCCATATATATGCATATATATGCAAATAAGTAATTTTAAAAAAGTGAATATAACATGGGGCAGCTCAATGGTTTAATGAATTGAGAGCCAGATCCAGAAATAGGAGATCCTGTATTCAAATTTGACCTCAGAATTTCCTACCAATGTGATCCCAAGCAAGTCACAACCCCCTTGCCTAGCCCTTACTACTCTTCTGCTTTGGAACCAATATACCATATTAGTTATAAGACTGAAGGTCAGGGTTTAGAAAAATAATGAATACAACACAATTGTGGCAGATGAGTATTGCTAAAGGGTAGGAGAAGGGAATAAGAATTTATGTAGCATCTCTGGTGTGCAGGAACTATTCTAATTATTTTTACAAGTATTAAGTCATTTGAATAAAGACCTAACAAAAATCATGCCTAAATAAAATGGAAAATAAATTAATTTATGAATTAATGAAATAGAATACAAAATAAATTTCACAGTTCATCCCAGTTCAGGTTGATAGAGAAGACAACCCAATCTGATTCATGCAGCCTAAAATATGGTGAGGGTTGGATAGAGATCCAAGTATTCTTGACATTAGAGATATTCAAAACCAGCAGCATCATAGCACATTATTTGGGAGGAAAGAAGAAACATAGGACAAGTGATACTTTTTAATATTCCTCTTTAAAAATATACATTTACTTAATGGCAAAAATATCCATTCCCCACAGCATATATGTATCTATTTTATGATGTCAAGCCACATACATAGAAGAAAAAAACATGCTACTTTTTTTTCTGGCCTATGTCACTCAGAGATGTAGTCTTGACTCTGGACCCATGTCTAGATATGTCTTTCCAGTTGTTTTCATTTTTCTGACAATGGGAAAGAAGTAACACATCCCCTCTCTGCTTTCTACCTTTCTGCATAATACTCTTCCCCCAGGGCCAGTTCAAGTTTCATTTCTTCTAAGAAGTCTTTCCTGATGCCACCAATGCAAATGATCTCTTCCCAGACTCATCTTTCCAGTCATAGCCTATTAAATGTTTGACACTGACATGGCTGAGTGATCTTGTTTTTTATCTGTTTTACATATGTGGACCTTGTCTTCCTAACACATCTGTGAGCTCCTCTCTCATCTTCCTGTGTCCCCCAAATCCCCCTGCAGCACCTCTGCACAACAGGACTGGACATGCAGTAAACACTCAATAAATCCGAAAGGAATTCAACTTAAGGAGGAGACATTATTTGCTCATCACCTCAAATCCCCTTCAGTGTGAGAGGCCCAGGGCCAATGGAAAATGGCCTGGCACTTTTGGGGACTGCCCTTCTCTCAGCCTAAATTGGATTTAAGTGATCAGTGCAGTCATATTTGATCCTGATGCCTCAATAGCAGCTTTCCAAAAGAGAAGAGGGGCCTTTAGCCAACCCTAATTGGCCTGTGACAGGTCCCTGGGCGCCTGCTGACGGAAAGTCATTACTGTCTGGCAGCTGTTGGGGTGGGATGTGAAATGGGACTGGGGGACGGAGGGGACAAACAGACAGCTCCTGCCACCACCCCCCTTCCTGGCCCCCAAACTACTACCACATTCTATCTGATTCAGCATTCCTGGTGGCAGGCCCCGTGGTAGGGACGGAGATCTGCTGTGCTAGGCAGAGGGGGATGGGGTTGGTTACTGATTTATTTAGTTAGTGTGTAATTTTAAGCTGCTTTTACTCTGAATTCACATTTTGAAATAGGTTGACTGAGTCAAGAGTGCTAGGTTTGAATCCCTGATCTGATCATTTAATAACTGAGTGACACCAGGGAAAATTATACCACATCTGAAACTCAGTTTCTTCCTTTGTAAAATGGTGATAATAATTTATGCTTAAAATATAATATGATAATATGATAATGTAATGATTATAACCTAATACTATGATATAATAATGTAATGCTTATAATAATATAAAATAATAATGTAATGCTTATAATGATAATAGCATATCCTGCTTCATGGGATTATTATGAAAGGGACACTGCAAACTTTGAAGTACTATAGAAAGGTGGTATTTTTGTTTTATTTCCAGGATATGTAGTGTACTGCAGAGTTCCAGGAGTCTTCTCAGTCAAATGATTGTACAATTTTTTGAAGCAACCCAGAAAGAATCTTTAATGGTCAGTGTAACACCTTGCGGGAAAACAGGTACTCTCCCTCATGTAGTGATCTACATTTGGTTTCAAAATATTAAAATTTATGCCTTTTTTAATCATCTCAATTAAAATTTTTAAAAACCGTCACCACAACCTAGAGAATTTGAAACATTTTTATATGCTTCTACATTCTTATTTGATCTTTACCACAGTCTTATAAAGAAAATTGAGAAGGTATTCCCAGTATTCCCAATTTAAGAAATGGAGGTAACCTTGGGAAAATATCCTAAATTAAATAATTTTTTAAAGAAAGAAACCGAGGCCCAGAAGGGACGAACTATCATTTTTCTTCTCTTGGTAGCATAGCAATATAATGGCAGGCTAGAATAAGGTCTTTCTACCTTCAGTTAAGGTTGCTTCCATGATACGAATGATACTGATACAGGACATTGTTCAGCATACTTAATGTGTGATGTGTTTATATGTGTGTATATCTAAAACATAGTACTAGAGAGTTGCCTGGGACTCTGAAAGTGACTCAACATCTCACAGTCAGTGTTTGTCTGAGGATAGATTAGAACCCAGACCTTCCTCACCCTGAGGCTAGTTGCCTATACCCTGCTCTGTAGTGGCTCTCTCCCACTTCAATCTATATAGCATTGTCATCATTCAGTCATTTCCCACTCTTGGTGATCCCATTTGGGGTTTTCTTGTGGAAGATAACAGAGTGGTTTTCCATGGTTCCAGATCTGAACTCAGGCAAATGAGTCTTCCTTACACCAGGGCCAGCAATCTATCCACTGCATCACCTAGTTCAATAGGGAAGAGTTCTTTTCTTCTTTCCACTGCTTACTTCTAGCTATCACAACTAAGTTATTACTCCTTCATCCTTATCTTCTTTAGGAGAGCAAACCAATAATTAGCTAGTCTTCTTGCTGAAGATGAATGCTTACACCATGTGCAGGAGATGACTGAGGGGAATCTTTTACTTTTGTTCCAAATTATTTTTTCATTTTATGGAGCAGGAAAAATTAGTAAGCAGATGTGGGTCCTCACTGTCCATTCTCTTCAATTCTACACCAAACGTTGTCATAAATACATAATCCTATCACATGTGTAAAACCAGCCCATCTCACACATCCCACTCACAAGTCATAAAATAAGCAAGAAAATGGGGACTGGGGCCTTTGAATTCTGAATAAGGATATAGAACAGGATGACTGGTAACACATTTAGGCTGAAGTGAGTTGGCAGACAATCAAGGGTGTGCATTGAAAAACCACTCTCCCTATTCCCATGGCCCCATCTGTATCTCCCTAAGATAGTAGGGTGTCTAAGTCTAACTACATGCAGGTTCTAGTATAGTATTACCTTCCACATGGGCATTTCCTTTTTTTTCTTTTTGCTTAATCAAATCTTACCAAACTTTAAAAGACCAGTAGAAGCTTTGCCTCCTCTAGGGCAACATTCTTGACAAGTATAAACCATAATAATCTGCTTTTTCAAGACTTTAATAGCATATACCATTTATACTATCACAAAGTCTCAAATTTGATTGTACCTGGTCTTATTTCATTACCTGATTTAATAATGTGTTGTAGTCTTTTCTCCCCAATTGGACTATCACATGACAACCATGTCTTTTTCTTTTACATCTTTCAGAGCATCTAGCATAAGGCTCAACACTGAATATGGGCTTATGGAACTGGAGGTTTTGAGGGTTTCGCTGAGAGGTGACAGAAAACTCTCTGGAAATACAATACAAAGGATTGTAAAAATGGGACCAAATCCTAATGAATTTCACCCTTGCTGAAATCTTCTTGGTTTCAATGGGGTGGGGGTTCAAGTGTGGGCTCCAGAAAGTCTCCTAAAATGTCACATGAGTTTGAAATATAGCCTTTTCATTATTCATATGGAAAACAGAATCACTTATGAGATCATGGCTCATTGTCAATTCTCTATATATTTGCATTTATTGTGACAGATGTTGCCGAATCTCTTCTTAGCTCTATTATTTCCACAGAAATAGATCGAGTTGTGCTACTCTATATAATAATAATTAGGATAATATCACCCATTTGCTGTATATTCCCCCTTTCCATCTAGAAGACTCAGAAAATGCTTTGACAATCATAATCATAAACAATACTGTATCATTTTCAACTGGCCCCTCACTTCCTGTAAAATTTTTATTTTTAAGAAAATGTTTTGCATACTTTGTTCATTCCAAAGGGAATTTCCCTCCCCCCACCACCACCACCAAAAAAATGAGATAATGGATTTCTATCATCCTGACTTAGAGAAATATGAATAAATGCATTTTATTCAGCAAAATGTGTAATGCCTTAAGCTGTGTTTGTGTCAATGACATATTCTTAACCACATACCAAAATGCTCTGGCTTCATTTCCCTGGTTAAATGAAAGAACCAACACCTTTTGTAACATTCCAACATGTGTGCTAAGTGAAAGAATAAACAGAAAGTATTCCAATTCTAATTCTTGTCTTTTGGGGATTGAGTAATTATTAAAAGAAAGAAGGACAATGATGAACCCAAAAGAACAAAACACCAACAATGGAATTTGAGGCACAAAAACAGACTAGGGGAAGAAAAGAATTGGTTCTAACAAACTTCTTCACAGGGAGGAAGCAGAAAAAACTTTTCCATGGTTCTATTCCTTGCCAGAGGTATTGAGTTTTGAAAAGAGAATCACCAGGAAAGGTAGGAGGTTCCACCCACACACATACATGCCTCAATTAATATAATCACAGAAGGCCCGGAATGTAATCAGAAAGTGAAAGGTAGGAATTAAAGAATTTTCTTAGAACCTCGCCACAATGTATGAATAAATCCTTAATCAATTTGAGAGGATTATAAGGCTTTGGCCATCTTATGATAGTCACTGAAATCACATAGGAAGCATCTTTTTGATTGGCTAAATTAGTCAGGCCCTTGGGCCCATATAGAAACATAGTAAGTCATTCAGCAGTTGACATTCCAGTCTCTGGAGGCTTTGTGTGGGCACACTAATTCACTTGAAAAAGAAGATAGCAAAGGGGCTGAGATATGTCAGAGGAAACTTTCCTTCTTGACCCACCACCCCTTAGCCATTTCTTCCATTTTGTCCAAACCCCACCTGGGAACATTGAAGCACCTGGAGGACATACACAGAAGAGAATCAATTAACTGATTGAAGAGGTAGATTCAAGGAACATGAGCCCTTGTGACAGAGAGGAACACTGGCTTTGGATTCAAAAGAACACTTTTCATATAAGTTACAAGCTTCTTCTCCAACATAGGTGTCCTACACATAAAACTCATTATGGTTATGTTCAAGCCCATAATTAGCATGGGTATTTTATGTACTTGTGGAAGAATGTAATCTAGAATGGATGGGAGAAGGGAGACATTTTACACCAATTGTCCTTACTATGCTATCTTAATAAAAAGCTTTATTTCCCCCCAAAAGTTCATTAAATCACTGGTTAATTATCAATTAGAGGCCTTCTAGTGGAAGGCTATAAGCTATAGAAGTAGGAGTAGCTACCTATATTCCTGAGAAAAAGAATTCCCTGGGAATTCAACCTCTAAATTCAAATGTAAGTAGAGAGGAATAATGCAGAGTACCCTGCTACCACATCGTAATACATTTAGAAATTGAAGACATCTTATAGGTCAATCGGTACAATACCTCACTTTTTACCAATGGGAAAAACTGCTACTCAAAGGGTCCAGGTTCACACAGGTAATAAGTGGCGGCTTTAAGAAGACAAAAAAAGAAGTTGTAATGGGAGAGGAAGGAGGTATTCCATTTGGCACCTGTATAGGAGAGATGTTTGGAGACAAATGAGATTTCGGATAGTCTTTATATCATTCAAAGTAGGTGAGCCGCACATGCAGCAATCCATAATTAGATGGCAAACCACTCTATTTTCTCTTCTTGCCAACATCCTATAACAAAACAGAAGAAAACATTATTTTTCCACATACATGTAACAAAAGGGAGTTCAGTTTGACTGCCCATTTGTTTGGACTCCTCATAGAGATGTTTCAGGTTTCTTAAAAGATCAAGGTGAAGGAAATCGCATCCGTCTTCCACTTTCTTTTTTCCTATGTATTTGCCTCTGAGAATGTAAGCTTCTTGTGAGTAAGAATAATTTCATTCTTTGTATCCATAGTGCCTAGTCCAGTTCTTAGCCTGTAGTTTGTGCATAAAAGCTGCTGGTGATTGATTGATTGTTACTGATATGGCATCCTAGGCCAGAACTGGGCAAAGAATGTCACGTTTCAGAAGGTGTTACCTCTCTGTTTTTAGCCTTTCCTGAAGTGGCCACTTGTCAGATCATATGGCCTAATAAAACAACATAGTTTGGGATGATGTGGGGATCCTCAGCACTGCCTTTCAGGTTGATTGCTTTGAGAGGTAAACTAGGAACCAAAGGAAGGGCATAAGTCCCCAAAATGAAGGATCCTGAACATTTCTATAGCAGAAGCTTCTATCCTTCTCTGGCCAGTTAATTGTGTGAGGCTAATCAGAATTCGCCTCATGCCACAGCTATTTCTGAACCTTAGTTTGCGTATCTAGAATGGTAGATAATGAAATTATACTTTCAGGTTTTAATATATTTCATTTTTGATTGCAAAAGAAGTTGTGGAGGATTACTTATGCTTGGAACTGTTTCTGAGCTCTTCGAGGGAAGATGGAATTTGATACAACCCCGATTCATTTACTTTCTGTTCGACTGGATTTTCAGAATAGCGATTTTTGTATTTATTTATAATGTTTATCATCACCCTAATGCTAATTTAATCTCTTTGAAAAAAAATTCATCAGGCTGGTAATAAATGATATGCTGGGAAATAGGGAATTGATAATACTTAGTGATTTCAAACACTGACTGAAATTCGAGTTTAGATCTACACTTAGGAATTATTTATATCCTCTTATGTCATATCAATTTAAATAATATCCCACTCACTGGGGCATAAAGAATAATGTTAATATTAAAGTTTCTATTTAATATTTGCTAATTGCACATGAAGGGGTTATATCGGCTGAATTTGGATTTTTTTATTTAATTTTATTGTATTAGAAAATCCATGAGGTTAAGTCTCCAGAAATTATTACTTTTAAATGTTGCATAATAAGAATTTTGCTCCCATGATGAGCCTTGAATAAAGTGGCCTCAAATAAGCTTTCTCCCAGACACAGAGTGAGGATGGCTAGCGTCCTAGGCTAATCCTGTTAATAAACAAGAACCTGTATGTTCCCCTCTGAAAAAAACCTAACCAGTATTAAAAAGCTGGTTTTCTTTATGAAAGCTGCTTAAGGTAATTGAAGTGGTTGGGATGAGAATTTCACAAAAACAAAAGGCTCCAAAATGGAACTAGTCTGACTGATGAAATGTTATGTCCCAACACAGGCAAAATGCATTCAGCCAAATTCTTCATCCTCTTTTTACTGCTCTTAGATTGTCAATAAATATTAATGTAGGGGAAAGAGCACTGGATGTGGAGAGATATTCTAAAGCCCAGACCCAAAATCTGAATCACAGCTCTGTCATATATTGTGTGTATGTGTGTACATGTGACCAAGCTTAGGCACAAAACTTTACCTCTGTGGACTTCAACTTCTTCTCTTAAATGAAATAGCAGAACATTCCATATCATAGAGATAGAACTGGAAAGGACTTCCAAGTCCATCCAGTCAAACTCTAATTTTATAGTTGAGGAAACTGAGGCTCAGATAAGTTAAGCATCTTATCCGTCATTACAAAAGTAGTGTCACAAGTGGCCTTTGAATCCCAGTGTTCTTTCTTTATGGCTCTTGTTTTCTCACTAGGCCACATGGCATCCTAGTTCTGAAACCCAGGATGTATAATCAAATAATTACTGATAGCCTACTATATATAAGAAGTCATGTTAAGTTTATGGTAGGGCAGACTAGAACTTAGTTCTTTTGATTCTAAGGATTCAAAGGTAGACCAAAATGTCTCCATCTCCTTTCTTATCAGATTCCCTGTGTATAGATAGATGGAATACTCCATTAATGTGTTTTATGTATGAGGGAGACAGAGACAGATTGAGACAGAATCAGACAGATAGAGAAATACAGAGAAAGACACAGGGACAGAGACCAAGACTGAAAGACAAGATGGAAAGTAGATTGATTGAAAGAGGAGAGAAACAGGGATAGAGACAGATAAGGTGAATCATGAGAAAGTCTGTGGACTCTAGAAGCTTATAATGTTTTCTAACTTTTCCTTCCTCCCTCTCTTCTTCCTTTCCTTACTTCCTCCCTCCCTTTTCTTTTCATTAAGTAAATAGAGGATTCTCAGAGAAGAGTCTCTCAATGAATGCTAGTAAATATCTTATCTTTAACATATACTTTTAAAGATTTGCTTAAGACATTGAAAGAGTCGTACAACTATTGTCTGTCAGAAATGGCATTTGATCATATGTCTTCCAGTAAGCTCTACACTGTACTGCCAACACGGTATTTTTGAGTTGGAATCTCAGGGGTGGGTAAAATAGACAAAGAGAGCAGAGCAGGGAATTCAGAGGGAGGAAAATGACATAAGCAAAGGTAATTAAGTGGCAAAATCAAATCAAGTCCTGCAGTGGCAAATACATTTATTTGGCTAGAGAAGAGGGTATGTGTAAAGGATGGTGTTCATATGAGTAGTAGCACTAGTAGAGGCAGCATAGCACAATAGATGGGGCACTGACATTGGAGTCAGAAAGTCTAGAATTCAAATTTAACTTCAGATACTGGATTGTGATCTGGGGCAAGTTCTTTAACCATTCCACGCCTCAGTGTCCTCATCTGCCAAATGAGAAGATCAATGTCTTTTCCAGTTCAAAATCTATTATTCTATACTAGCAGTAGTATCAATTTAAAAAAAAAAGATCAATTTTGAAGACTTGAATAAACTGATGAAGAATGAAATGAGCAGAACCAGAACAACAAATTATATGATAATGACATTCTAAAGACAAATCACTTTGAAAGCTATTAGAACTCTGATCAAAACAATGACTAACCATGATTCCAGTGGCCCGATAATGAAGTATCTTATCCACCTCCTGACAAAGAAATGGTGGAATTACAGTGCTAAATGAGATACATTTTTTTAAATAGGCAAGGAAAGAATTTGTTTTTCTTTGCTATGCTTATTTGGTAGGGGGAATTTCTTTTTCTTTCTCACTCATGGAATGGAGGATGGGAAGAGGAGTGAATAGATTTATTTGTTAAAAAATAAAATTTAATTTTAAAAGTCACAATTTTACAAAATACTTTCCTATGAGTCAGGTAGTGCGTCTTATTAACACTATTTTACGGGTGAGGATGATGACTGAAGTTCAGATGGGGAAAGTTACTAGCCTACATACAGTCTCACAAGTTAGTAGTCAGGCATAGACTAGAATACTATTCTTTTGAATCTAAATGCATCTAAGGATGCAAAGGTGGACCACATTATCTCTATCTCTTTCTAATCAGACCTTCATTCAATGGGAGAAGAATAATGTTGCATTAATATGTTTTCTTTAAGAGGGACAGACATGCAGAGACAAAGAAAGAGAAAGAGTGATAGACAAACAAAGGCAGAGAGACAAACTAGACAGACAGACAGACAGAGAAGTTCATTTTAACTTTTCTCCACCCAAAGACCTATCCTTCTCTGGCTGCCATATGTGGGCTATTTGTAATAAGCTAAGAACAATAAAATAGTTGAAGTGAATAGAAAGAGAATAAAGAATAAGAAGATAAATTTATTTATATAAGGTAGGAGAGAATGTCCACTTGCGAAGCAATGTAAGAAAAATCTAGGTTTCAAATCAGGTTTATTTCCAAGCCCCTCCAGATCTAATTTTGATGACTTTTTCCTAACTTAGGAATTAGATTTCCAATCAGAAGGTCTGAGTTCTGGTCCCTGCTCTGTCACTTATTTTTGGTTGCTCTTTGTGCATATCACTCCTCTGGACTTCAATGTCCTCATTCCTAAGAGCTAAGATCTAACCTCCAGCTCCAGAGCCACAAGGACCCTACCTGTTTAAAGCTATAATTTTAGCTAGAATAATTTTGTTTCTTATAAACTAAACTGGGAGAGAGAACATTGGGCAAAAGTAAAGAAGGTATGAAATTCCATTAAAAATTTAATGAACAAGCATTAATTATGAGTTTAGTTTATACGAGACTCTGGACAAGTCACTAGATCCTGTTTGCCTCAGTTTCCACATATGTAAAATGATCAGGAGAAGGCAATGGCAAGTCACTCCAGGGTTTTTACAGAAAAAATCCCAAATGGGATCAAGAAGAGTCTAACTGAACTGAAAAATAACTGAGTTACACTATTAATTTGCAAGGCACTGTGTTAGATGTTGAAATGTATGTAAACATGTAAATATATATATATACATAAATATCTACATATATACATGTGTATATTTCTTTAATTATACTTAGTAATATTTATTTATGCTTAGTAATATAATAATTTATACTTAGTAATATTTAATTATACTTAGTAATATAATAGCATACGTTAATATATATCTATATTATGTCTGTATATGTATATATACTTTATGTATACAGACATATACATATACAGACAGACAGACAGACAGACATATTTATCTCTGAACCTGGAGTTCTTGAACTTTTTTCTGTTTTCATCAATATTTATTAACTTCATTTAGATATTATTGAAATTCTGTGTAACCCTATACATCTTATTTTATACATTTCAAGACATTATTCTGAGCAGGATTTGATCTGAATGTCAAAAAGAATCCTGAATATTAAGAAGGTTAAGAACCTTTGATATAGAGGCACATAGAAATTGTACAAATTTGATTGGGGTATGGGGAAGATCAGTGGTTGGAGGAATCAGGAGAGGCTTGATATGGCCAACCACACTTGAATTGAGTCTTAAAGAAAATAACAGATTTTTAGAGGAAGAGATAATAAAGGAGAGCCTTCCATGCATGAGGTTCAGCTAACTAGGAAGGTGCAAGAAAGAGATATGAAGATCTACATGAAGGCCATTAAAACTGGACTGTAGAGAATATGACAAGGTGCAAATTAGATTAGAAATTTGGACAAAAGCAGGTTGTGAAGGACTTCAAAGGTCAGAAGTGTTTATGATTATGCCTAGAAGTGATAAGAAGCCACCAGAACCCAAAGGAGGAAAAAACCAGAGGGGGAAGATTCTTTCCCATCTAAAAGATACAAGAAAGTCTCCAGGCACCTGAGTTAAGTGAAAGGAAGGCACAAAGTCTGAGACTAATGAGGAGAGACTGGATTGGATGAGATAAGCCCTCTTCTCTTTCTTTTTTTAAATTTTAATTAATTAATTTGTTTTGAGCATGACTGGAACTACTGAACAATCTGGTTTTCTCCTTGTCTATGATTCTGACTCACCCAGCTTTAGCTGCCTCCTCACTCTAGAAGATCCCTCATAACCTTTGACTATTCACCCTGTAATATCCCTCTACAGATGTAGCCCCCTCTTTCCATTGTGGAGTTTCTCCAGGAAACTACATGTTGAGAAAAGGTACATGTCACTTTTCATTCCTCTTCTGGTTCTGCTTCTGACTCCCTGAACCTAACCACCATACCCCTACTCCCTGCTTTTCAGTTAACTTTAATTTTTGTCTTCCCTAATTAAAATGTAAGCTTCTTGAGGGCAGGAATTGTTATTCATTTTACTTGCGCTTCCATCCTCAATAATCACAATTCCTGGAACATCTTCAGGATTAATAAATGATTATAGATTCGGCTTAACTTCAAGGCTTTAAGTAAACACCTTAATCTCTTTGAACTTCTTTCTTCTTTTGTAAAATGGAAATCATGATCCCTTACCTAGCTGTTTTGAAAATTAAGTGTTAATTTATGAAATTATGTAATATACTAAAATTAGGTATTAATGCTTGAAAATGAGAGACCGTGAGTAGAGAACTAGCTGCGGAGTTAGATACAACTCTGATCAAGTTCCAGTTCTAATGCATACAGATTCTCTGATCCTCCCGAAATCCTTTAAACACTCAATGTCCCTAGTGATTCTCCAAGAAGGGAAGCTTCAGAAGAAACCTCATCTGACATATATTCCACAGATAGGAAGAAAGTTCCTTTTTAGAAGATCTCTATACTGGTGTGCCTATATCAGTCCAGTAAAACAAAACAAAACTAGATGGAAGGTGCATTGTAAACAATAAAGTATAATAAAAACAACATATACTTTAAAGATGAGTGACTTGTCAGTGTAGATGTTCCCTCTAGTGAGGCAGAAAGTTATTTCTCTACAACTACATTGATGGTCTTCCAGAGTTTCTATGGGCAAAAAAATATTCATTGTCTTGTAGCTAGTGATGCTCTATATCTTCTCTCTGTCTGTTTGATTTGTCCATTGGACGTACCTAAAATACATTGTCTCCTTTCCTCCACACTTTGGAATCCTTTGTTTGCTTAAAAACTTCACTCTTTCTAGAGGGCCTATCCTCCAGCTTCTTATGCCTTTCCCTCAAAAAAAATTCCTTTGTTTATTTTGTAGCTATTTAAATATTTATTTCTTATATACTTATATATTTCTCTTGAAAGAAGACAAGTTCCTGAAGACACAGAGTACTTCATTTTGGGATTTTTTTTTTGCCTAACTTTTGTAGTGTTTAATGAATGCTTGTTGATTTATTAATGGAAGAGCCTTTCTGAACTTAACCACTATGGTCTTCAGATAAAAGACATAGTCTTCCCTAGATCTGTCTTCAAAGGCTCCTTTGCTAGTTAGGTTCCTCCAAACCTTATACTCTAGTGAAATGGTTTTTGAGATCCTAAAGTTACATCCATGCCATCATGATGTATGAAAAGAAGGATTTAATTCTGTGATAACATTATTCCTAATGATAGTATTGCATATTTGGAATTTGCTTCTCTTCTATATATTATATACTATATACAATGGAGGCTGGTTGTACTACCGATTGAGTCTCTCTTAGTTAGATAGATCCAAAAGAGCCATCAACAGAGGAGAGCCAAGGGCAAGCAGTTGTTCTTTTTTGTCCAGGTACATGGAGAGCCAAAGTAAGGGTCAGTACTCTGCAAAAATTTTAATGAGGGAGTATGCTTTGCTCAGTCTTTTTAAAACTCTACTTTTGCAGTCTCTTTCTTTCACTATTCTATTTCCCAGCTCTCAATGCACAGATAACCAGTACTTGTATGATCCCTGGGAAGAGGATTTTAAGTTATAAACACACAACTACAAATTCTCATAATGTCCATTTTTAAAGAGCACTGCAGAGAAGAGAATTCAAATGGATAATTCAAATTCAAATTCAAAAGTGCCAAGGGTGGAGCCAGGAGGAAATAGGAAAATTCTCTTCAATTATTGAAGCATTGCCAACCTGAAGAGAAACAAATTTGTTCCCACTCTCTCTAGAGGCAGAGCTAGAACCAGTGACTGGAAGGCACAGTGAGGAAGAATTTACCTTAAAGAACATAGCAGTTTCTAAAAGCTAGAACTTTCCCCAAATAGAATATGTTACTTCATAAAGTAATGAGCTCCCCAATACAAGAATTATAGATAATCTGGGTGATCATCTGTAGGGGGTGTTGTAAAAAAGGAAGGTTGTACTAAACTACTTCTAAGAAGCTTTCCAAGTTGTATAATTCTATTGGCCTTTGACTTTTTTCGGGAGAGATGATTGGGGTGATAATTGGAATCATTTTCCAAATTACACTACATAGGTACTTATGGGGTAGTGTAGAGATAGAGAATTTGAGGTAGTGTCAGATATACAAGAGATCAAATCCTACACTGATTACTTACTACCTATGAGCATGAGCCAATCAAGTAGCTTTCTTAGCCTTGCTTTCCATATCTGGGAAATGGAGATATCTCTATGGTGCCTCCCTCATAGTGTTGTTGTAAAAGGAAGTGAGAGGCAGATAAAGCATTTTGCAAACATTGAGGCTTTAAATAATGTTCATCATTATTACCATTATTTTCCCCTAGCACTGTTTGCAGAGATGTATAAGGCAGTTAGAAAAGTACACTGAGATACCCTGACAAAAAGGACTTTGCAAGGAGAGATTGTTCCTATTGAGTAGGGTAATATATGAGCTTGGCATACCGGCTGAACCAATGTTTTCAGTTCTCCAGATTAAACATGCATCCTGCCTCTGTACGTGGTTAATAGAATGCAGCTCAAGAATGTATGTGCGGACACATCTTTAGTTAATATTTTTTAAATGCCTTAATTTGGAAGGTCATTGTTGACGGATGTACAATAACTTCAAGTTAATAAATGCTGATATTGACCAAACCAAGAGATCAATAGCTGCTTAATACATTAAAAGAAAATACAAATATATCAGACTTATTTAATCAGATTACAAATTACATTTAAATTACTTACCAAGTATGATGTTTGCAGATAAAGTAAAGAACATTGAGTGTTTAATTAGGAGTACATTACAAGTGCTGCCATTATTCCAAACCACTCTTGTTTTTTTAACAAAAACTCTCTAATAAAAAAAAAGAAAGAAAGAAAAACAAAACCCTGTGATCAAGGAAACAGATTTGCATTTCAACCAACCTACTGAAAGCTTCTGTGGAGAGACAGAGGCATTTTGTCACAAGCAAAGCAGTTGGTAGATTAGCTAGGTTTGGCCTACTTTTAGGCTGCTTTGGTAGCATAATTTGGAAGACTACTCAAGAGCTAATTTGTTCCCCAAAACTCTCCTTTGAGCTACCACAATGCTTGAAATACCACCACTGCAGCTTAACCCAGTTCAGAGAAGGATATTCTTCTAGGAGCTCCCAGCTAAATGGGAATCTCCCTTGGATAGGTAATATATTAAACTGTTATCAGCCACTAACATCTCATTATACATTGATTTAAATGAGTATCTTTGGTAATATAGAAGGGTTTTGAGGAAATTAATAGCTACAAAGATAAATTCTAATGGGTGAAGAAAATAGGAAAGGTACAGGAGCTACACAAGAAAGGACATCATCATGGAGCTTTGTTGTAGCCATCTTGGAAAGTAGTAATAGTCTGGTGGTAAGGAAGGTGGCAGTTCTGCTCAGCCCTGGTTTGTCCTTTCTGCAAAATTACTCTCCATCTTCATGAAAGTCCTCAGAAAAATGATGTTCCACTAGGAGAGAGGAAAGGACTTCGTAACACTGGTCTAAGGGTTGATCATGGAGTCAGGAAAAACATTTTCAAGGATGAGCAGTGGGAATTGTTATGAAGATGGTTTATCACCTCTCCACCCAAGAGATTGTTGGTTTTTTCCTGCTAGTGTGGCAGTTACTCATTCTCTTTGCTCCCCTATATTGACATCAATATGGCCCTAGGCTCACCTCTATTTAGAGTACTGGGCTGGGCCTCTTGCAAAAAAAAATTAGATACAGACATAGACATTTCCCCCTGCTTATAATTTAATTGAATTTCTTTTACTCATTTATCATTTATACACTTATGAAGACTTTACTGAGTACAGGCATCCCTTCCAAATCATGGAGGTTAGGGTTACAAAAATCCTTTGATCTAAAAAATCCACCTAAATATTTTTTTTACTTTGGCATCCTTTTTGCAAACTTTAATTTTTTATTTATTTTAACTTTAAGAAAGAAATTGTATAACATGTGGTATTAAAAGATAAAATATGTTGTTATTATACAATACTATACATGTAGTTTATGCATTTATGAGTTTCTAAGCTTTTTCTTTTTCATCTTCTGGCCTTTATATGTCATCTGTGGCTTCTGCAAGCCCCCCAAATTCTCTGTTTAATTTCTTATGCCAACCCAACATATCAAAACCATGATGGGGAAAGTCACAATGTGGGAGGGATGCCTATATTTACTATATCCTTAGCTCTGTGCTAAATGCTGTGAGGACACTAGAAAAGAAGAAGACAGTCTCTGTATCTGATTATTGTCATCAAGCAAATGTACTAACTTATGTTTAGATTTGTAATACAAAAGTCCCAATCCAAAGGGACAGAGAAGGGCTAAACGTGATTAAGGAGACACAACAAATACATAAGACATCTAAAAGAAAATGGAGGGCAGTTTGTTATCAAGGACTAAAGTACATGGTTGAGATAGTAAAAGCTATGAAGGTAAGATACAGCAAAAAGAGAAATATGGGTTGGAAGAGTTGAAGTAGCTGCCATGAGAGAAGTTATGATGAGGGCAAAGGACAATCAGGCTTTGTACTTAAATGGTTATAGAGATGGGAAAGAATGAACTTTAAAAAATTTTACTGGGGCAGCTAGGTAGCTCAGTGGAGTGAGAGCCATGCCTAGAGACAGGAGGTCCTAGGTTCAAACCCGGCCTCAGCCACTTCCCAGCTGTGTGACCCTGGGCAAGTCACTTGACCCCCATTGCCCACCCTTTTACCACTCTTCCACCTATGAGACAATACACCGAAGTACAAGGGTTTAAAAAAATTTTTACTTTTATTTTTGTTTTTTAAAATCTTACCTTTCTTCTTAGAATCATTACTGTATATTGGTTCCAAGGCATAATTACAGTAAAGGCTAGTTTCAGTGATTTGCTCAGGGTCACACAGCTAGGAACTGTCTGAAGTCTGATTTGAACTCAGGAACTCCCATCAATGGTACTGGCTCTTAATTCACTGAGCCACCTAGACACTCCAAACAGAACTGCTTTCTTAACAGGAAATAGTATCCTTTCTCTATCACCTTTTCTTAATTGGAAAAGTTGGAGAAAATCTACTGCCTATTTTTATGATTTACATGACCCCAGGGGAGAGTCACATTAACCAAAGAATAAAGAAGAGCAAGAGTTAATCAATGTGTGACTGAATCTAAAGAGCAAAAATAAAAAATAAATTAAAAATAAATAAAATAAAGAGCAAAAACCACTCCTTTGTATAAATGATGTTTTATCTAAATACTAGATCACAAATGGAGAACAATCTCTGAGTAAAATATAAAGATATTCCTTCCTGAGAAGGAAAATTATCAGTTTAATGAATAGTTCTTCCTTTTACATTTCTATTCACAAACATAGATGCTTAACAAGGCAACAACAGTAATAATAATGCTGATAATAATAATAACTCAGATCGAATGCCCATAATCTTTGAAGTTACATATGGAAAAGCTTCTGACAGATAGAGCCACAGGAAAGAAGGAAAAACTGATGTGGAAACAGAAAAAGGAGCGTGTTAGCCTTATTGTATCTTCAACTAACAGAATACTGAGGACTGTCTCTACAGAGAAATAGTTTAAATCCTAATGCTTTTATTCAACTAGAAAAAGTAGTTATTTTATCTAGACATGTAATAGTACAAAAAACATTGAATAAAAAAAGAATCATAGTAGACTAGTTAATCCAAAACCATGTCTACCTGACACATATCAAAAAGATGAAAATGAGATAATAACAATAAATCACGTTTATACAGTACCTTAGGGCTTGTGAAGTATTTTCCTCCCAATTTTACACTGAGTAGTAAACAGCAATAGTAGTGTTATGCTGCTCTTCCCTAAGAGGAAATTAAGACTCTTAAAGATTAAAAAATTTGACCATGACCACATGACTCATACGTGGTAGAACTATGACGCAAAGTCAAGACTCTGACTTCAAGTCTAGTGCTATTTCCATAATAATCCTAATAATAATAACAGACATTTATAGAGTACTTACTTATGGACCAGTTCTAAATTATTTCTTTTGATCCTCACCACAATGCTGGGAGGCGGATACTATTATTAACCTCATTTTACAGATGAGGAAATTGAGGCAAACAGAGGCTTATGACTTACCCAGGGTCACACAGCTAATAAGTATTAGTGGATGGATTTGAATTTAAGTCTTCCTGGCCTCAAGTCTGGACCTCTATCCACTGTATTGTTCAGCCACTTTCTTATCCTCAAAGCAGCTACCCAGCTAACTAAATCTAAAAATCCATGAGTAAATAAGAGTAGAAATCAAGTATTTCTTCATAATTCTGCCCTGTTTCTGATATTTGTTAGATTCCACACTGAGCTATGATATACGTGTATATACACAGATGCTTTAGCATTTGCAAAAGGTTTCATTAGCAATCATACTCTTTGAGTTAAATTGTAAAATTATTGCTGCCTCCATGTTACTGATAATGAAACTAAAGTACAGAGATATGCCATAACTGACTAGAGAAAACACAGCCAATACATGCTTAAGTTAGGACTGGGAACCAGGTTTGCTCCAAATGTCATCAGCCTTTTCTGCTCTACTCTACTAACAGCATCATACACCTCTTTGGGGCATAAAGAGAATTTGATCCTCACAATCATGTATGTAATGTAAGAATTTTCTTGTGGTAAGTTTATATTTATTCAACAAAGGTATGTATATGTATATACACATAGTTAGAACTCATACATATGTTATTTGTATTTTACTGTCTAGCCCTGTAATGATAGATAGATGAAGAGCTATAGATACATAGAAACATAGATGCATGGTTCCAGGCCTGTAGTCAGAAAGACTCATCTTCTTGAGTTCAAATCTGACCCCAGATACCTATTAACTGAGTGATCCTAGGCAAGTCACTTAACTCTGTCTGCCTCCATTTCCACATCTTTAAAATGAATTGGAGAAGGAAATGGCAAACCATTCCAGTATCTTTGCCAAGAAAACTCCAAATGGGGTTAAGAAAAAGACAGACATAAGTGAAAAAGTCTAAAACAATGTCAAAAGGATTTTTTCCATTTGACAACTTTTTTTGGTGAATTAAAAAAATTGTCTCTTTCTCTCTTTGTTTAGCCATTAATCTTGAACTGAGAACCAAGGAAGTACAATATTTTTCTAGTCTAATTACTAGTAGTAATTGAAGGGGGGAGGGGAGGACAGGTCCAAAACTAAGATGTTGATTTATAAATGAAAACTTTTCTTCTAAAAATGAAAGCTATATGTTATAGATTTGTAATTTCATGGTTTCTATTCTATGCTTATGAAGAAGATATCTCATCATTTTGTTAAATATAAAATGAAAAGAAATAAAAAAATCAAAAGAAAAAATCCCCCACTTGCTCATGGATGCCTAATATTTACTATTAAAATATCATCTCTTTTTCCTAAGATGTTATCTCCTTTAAAAACCAAATCCCCTAAAAAAGTCTAGACTTTATTAATCATTTATTATTTTTAAGCAAGTAGCACAAAAGGGGGGAAGCTTAGAAGTCATAATCAAGTTGGAGAACTCTGAAGTCATACATCCCACCCATATCTGAACAGCAGTCTGTTTTACACAATGCCATAAACTCAAGATCTACACTTTACCCAGAGACTTTAAATTACCCACTTCACTTTGTGAGAGTTCTAATTGTTAGATTTTCCTCTTACATTAATCCTACATTTGCCTTTTTGTAACTTCTAGCCATTGCTCCTACATGTCTTCTGCTTCTAAGTAAAATCAGCGTAATCCCTCTTTCTGTGACAGCCTTGTGGAATTCTGAAAATGGTGGCAATAGCCTCACTAAATGTCCTCTTGTTCAAGGTAGGCACCCTCCCTTCCTCCAAGAAATTTCCCCTATGGTATAAACTGGAGGCTTTTGTCTTCCTGGTTGCCTTTTTCTGGATACTCTCCAGCATATCAAAATATTTCCTAAAGCAGCAGCTAGGTGGCTCAGGGCATAGAGTATAAGGACAAGAGATGTAGGTTCAGATCTGGTCTTAGACACTTTCCAGATGTGCAACTCTGGAGAAATCACTTAACTCCCAGTGCCTAGCCCTTACCACTCTTCTGCCTTGAAACCAATACTTAGTAGCAATGCTAAGACAGAAGGAAAGGATTTTTTAAAGATACTTTCTAGGAATAAAGAAATGGAGGAATTCCATGTGAACTGGAATGACCTCCAGGAATTGATGCAGAGCAAAAAGAGCAGAAGCAGGAGAACCTTAAACACAGAGACAGATACACTGTGGCACAATCAAATGTAATGGACTTCTCTACTAGCAGCAATGCAATGACCCAGGACAATCCAGAGGAACTTAGAAGAGCGCTATCCACATCCAGAGAAAGCACTGTGGAGACAGAAATGCATTAGAAAAATATATTATCGACCACGTAGTGTGATAGAGGTGTGATTAGGGTTTTGTTGTTAAAAGATCACTCTACTGCAAATATGAATAACATGGAAATAGATTTTGAACAATGATACATGTATAACCCAGTGGAACTGCTTGTCGGCTTTGGGAGGGGGGAAGAGAAAGCAGGGGAGGGGAATCATAAATCATATAACCATGGAAAAATATTCTAAATAAAAACATTTTAAATAAAAATAAAATATACTTTCAAAAATAGAGTGTCCCAAACCAAATAGAATACTACAAGTATGATCTAACCATTTTGGATAGAGTAAGACTATCAATTCCCTAGCTATGATTCTAGCGCTTTGATTAATGTAGAACTTGGATCACATCAACAGTATTTTTTTAATTATGATTTCCCACTAGTGATTCATATTGCAGTTGCAGATTACTAAACCTCTCAAGTCTTTTTTAGAATAACTTTTATGTCTAGCAATCACATACCTTTGAGGAATTTTGTTTTCTGATCTATAAAATAAATACAATAGCTTTGTCCTTACTTACCTTATTAGATAATGGCAAAGATCAAATAAAATTAAATCTATTTCTCTTTTTTTAATTGTAAAGTGAAATACAAGTAAAATGTCATTATTATCATTAGGAATAATACTAAGAAGAATCTGATAGAAAACTTTTCTAATAACTCATAAAAATAACTCCTCTTTGAATACCATAAAGTTTATCAAAATTTTTTCCAAAAGCTATCAATTAATGAAGATATTACCAGTCTATCATTTCTACTTTATAAATGAAAAATACTTATGCAGGTCACATAAATTAATTGAAATGGTCATGGTTTCAGAGTTGGCAAATTGTGTATCCAGAATAAGAACTGAAGTTTAAAGTCAGCTTTCTTTCTCTCAAACTATACTGCCTCAAGTCTGGGTGCAGGTATCCCCTGAGATACAGTTATAAAGAAAGAGGGAGAAGGAAAAAACTATAGAAGAAAGAGGCAAGGGCTAAAAAAATGACTTGATTAGGTTCCTAATCACCTAATGAATTAGTCCAATTTCCCTTCATCCTAGCAGGTTCTGCGTATTTTATTCAAGACTCAGAAACAATCTTGCTCCTCATTCTCCTTGTCAAATGCTAATGTTATTGTGTAGACAAACCAAGGTGTTTGTAAGGAGGAGGTTTTAGTCAATAAAATCAATATTCATAACTAAAATTTAGTTTCATCATATATTTTATTCCAAATAATCTATCCCTTTCCACAAAAACAGATTATGCCCAAGCTTCTCTTAGGGGGAATATGATTCCACATCCTCTCTCAGTATGGTTCTGGACTTTGACTGTACTATGTATTGCCAGATCTCAACATAGGGACCCTGTAGACAACTTTTTTCTGTATTCCTCTTATTACAGATTCCTCCTAAATCACGAAATTTTTACATAAAGGGGAAAAAGGTTTGTCAACTTTTCATGGTTCATTAATTTAGTGGGCTTATGAGATAATAAAAGAAAGAAAATATACATCATTAGCTCCTTTTTATAGACTGGTCCAAAAAAGTGGGCTTTTGGGGGTAGGAGGTAAGGTTGTCCCTCTTAAACAAGAATCTTTGATTAGCTCATTCACATTAAGAAGTTAAGACATGGCATATGCCCTAAAAAGAGTGTAATATTTAACCTAAAGGAAAGCAACTAAGGTGGAAAATTTTTAAGCATTAGTATAAAATCCTGCAGACTGAATGTACATGTGGGAATACATCCTAGCATCTGTATGATTATATTGCATATATATCTATATGCTCGGTTTACTTGTAAGATAGTCTTTGCCTTTGGGGACTAAAATAATAGAAACATAATATTAATATCAATAATGTATTTATAGTGACATTTATAATATAACAATATTAATAATAATATGGAATCTTAAGGTTTGTAGAATACTTTCTTAGTCCTTGTGGACTAGGTCCTGAAAGTATCATCCTTATGGTATAGTGGAAACATGGTCAGATTAATACTCAATAAAAATGTATATTCTAAAATTCTGTCTCTGCTGATATTACTTTTGTGACTTGGGGGTTAAGTCTTTTTCCCCTTTCTGGACCTCTGAATGTATAAAATGACAGAGTTGGACTAAATAATAGGTAAGCTCCCTTCCAGATCTACATCTGTTTCTTTTGGAGACAACATCTTAGGCCAAAGCCCTGGAAGAAGATGGAAATTCAAGTACCATGGTCAGCTACTGTGCAAGGGAAAGTTCCTATTATCTCTCAGACCACATTATGCAGACATCCTTCTACTCCAGCTATAGGACCAGGTTTAGGACTAAGGTTTGAACTCTCAGCTGCTTAACAGCCCTGCCCACATCTAAAGTAGCTGGCAAAAAAGAGCAGAGCTGTCCTTGTATGCTCTCTCCTACAACCTATTTATTTTCCAAATGATAGACTTGAGTGAGGGCACTAAGATTCATGCATAACCCTGGAGACTGTCAGGAAATGGATTACTTAGGAATACATTGTTCCTAATGATATGGGTGATGACCATAACTTTACATTCCAGTATTATTTCATGACCATTGTGAATGACGGTGTTCGACTGGAGGGAGAACAATGTGATTCAGGGGAGAGGCACAACAGAGACAGGAACAGACCCCATTTCACTTTTCCCCTACAAAATGTCTCCCCAGGGCTTCTAGGTGATGTTTATCAGCAAACAGTTATTATTACTGTTTTATTATTACCTCAGTTAGCATTTATATAGCACTTTGTATTTTTCAAGGTGCTTTTCAATCATTTTTATTATCAAGCAAAAGAGTTTAGAATCTCAAGCAGAAGTAGAAGTCAAAGGACTCTCAGACTTCTTGAGAATGAGAGAAAATTTTTTTGCAAAAAAGGCAAGTCCCATACTCCCTTAACTTATTTTAGTTGTAGCTTCTCTTCATATGGTATATACAAAATTCTTTTAAAATACTTATATATTCATTTATAGGTTTAATATGCATAAACAAAAATGAAATAAACATTCAAAATAATAAACATTTTACCACAAAGCCTTATCCTTTAATAAAGTAGAAACAAAAGAAAGAACAAATAAGACACCCAAAAGGAAAATGTTTTTGGTCTATGTCCCTTTCCTGGTCTATTCAAAATCCTACTGCCTTTGAACTATTTATTTTCTTCCTTCTCTTATGCTTTCTTTTCTTTCTTCCTTCTTTTGCTTTCCATTTCTTCCCTCCCCTTCATATCAATCTGCCTCCCTTTCATATTTCTTTCTTCCTCATTTCTTTCCCTTTTGCTAAACTCATTCTTGCAAAATAGTAACAGAAAAAGGACTCTCAAAGCCAATTGAAATGGCAAGATGAATAATAAAATACTTTAAATCCTAGCAGGATCCATTTCTTTGTTTATTCATTCATAGAATCATAAGCTTTTAGAGCTTGAAGGAGGGCTTAAGGATCACCAAATTCAACTTTCTCACATTTTATAGAGAGAGTAGTGAGGTCCAGAGAGTGAGTGAGATATAGCCCAAGTCACATACCTAAGTGGTGGCTAAACTGGGATTAGAAGTTGGTGTTCCTGACTCAGAATCAACTACATACTTCCCCATTATACAACAACAAACATTTATTAAGCATGATTGTATATAGAGAATTCTTCTAGTTACTGGGTGACATTTAAAGAAGAAAATATAAAACATATAGAGCCTGGGAGAGAATGACCACTCTCATAGAGTTTATAGTCTAGTAATGGGCTAAGACCTAAACATGTCTCATTTCAAGTGAGTTAGAGAAGTGTAAAACAAAATTCAATGTGAGTTTCAAAGGTATGAATACCATCCTTGAGGAGCAGGTTTCACCAAGGTTTCATAGAAAACAATTTCAGAAACAATGGTATATTTAGCATGTATTTCCTGCTCTCAGGGGATTTGTAGTCCATTATGGAAAGTGCAGTTAAATACATGAAACAGAGAAGAATCAAATTGTGTAATATTTTCTTTAAATGCAATTTTTGCTTTTATTCAGACATTTCAGTTGTGGCCAACTCTTTGGGACTTCATTCATGATTTTCTTAGCAAACATAATGGAGCAGTTTGTAATTGCCTTCTCTAACTCATTCTACAGATGAGAAAACTGAGGCAAACAGGTTTAGATGACTTGCCCAGGGTCACCCAGCTAGTATCTAAGTACAGGTTTGAACTTGGGAAAGATAAATCTTCCAGATCCCAAACCAAATGCTCTATCCACTGTGCCACCTCGCTGCCCTTAAGTGCAATAGGAGTTTAGAAAGAATAGAAACCATCATGGTCTCGAATAATAAAAGAAGGTAAGTCACTTAACTAACTAACTAGGCCTAGGTTCTCACTTCTATAAAATGAGTTAGACTAGCTGGCCTCTGAGAGTCCTTCTAAGCCCTAGACATATGGATAAGACTTTGGAAAGAAGTGAGGTTTAAGTTAGCCCTAGAGCATGAATAATATTTGGATAGACATCTGCAAGGTGCCTTGTCTTTGAAGAGTTTGTAGTTTGATTGTGGGAAGCAAAACTCACATGTTTACACTAGAAGGCAATGTTTTCTATGAATATTTGAATGCACAGAATAGACAGTCTTTGACTTTAGTGTTCAAAGGCAGGAAAGATCAATTATAGGCTGAACTTCAATATGTGAAAACTTGTCAACAATGGATATGGAAGATGGATTTTCAGGAGAGATGATGACTTAGAGCTGACCTTCATATCAAAGGATTAAGGAGAAATAAGGTCATCTGGTCCAGTCTGCTGCCTCCAGGAATATCTGCACTCAAGCCGAATAAGGTAAATGTTATGCTATTAAAGGTCTCCGGGGACCCTGGCAATGCAGCTAGAATGCCAGGAAGATATTTTGTTATTCCAATCCACAGAAGATAACCCCAGTCTGTCCCAATGATTAAAAGAAAATGGCAACAATCCAAAGAAATTTCTAAAATATATTTTGCTTCTTTTCCTTGGTATTTTCTTCTTAACCAATTCTTTAAATGGTCTGTATTTTTGAGTATTCTATGAATTGACTATGCTAGTTGCTATAGAGCATATTTTGCCTAAAGTAATTAATTGGTTCCATAAAAAGGGTGGGTGTGAGTAAAACAATATTATCTGGAGCAATTTCAGAAAAACAGAGTTGAATAGTGTAGCTAGCTTGTGGGTAGGGGAAGGAGTATTGGAAAGAGATCACAAAGTATACAGGAGGTGAGACATTAATGATGACACTTATTTGTAAGCCCGAGTGATCAGGAGAATGGTAGGACCCTTGAGCATAATAAGGAAATTAGGTAGAAGGGAAGGATTTGGGAGTCATGGGTGTGAGGAGGAGTTTAATTTTGGACATAGAGATTTTAAAATATCTATGAGACATCCAGTTTGGGTTGTCCAGTAGTTAGAAGCGGTTAATAGACTGGAGATCAAGAGAGAGGTCAGAGCTGGACAATTAGAACCTCAGAATTATCTACATAGAGACAGCAATTGAATCCACAGCAAGTGTAGCAGTTTATCACATATACTTCGTTTGACACAGTTGTTTGCATGTCGTCCTCCTACTAGAAGATAAATTCCTCAAGGAAGATAGGACTACAGTGCCTGGACACAGAAAAGGCTTATTAAATGCTTCTTGACTGACTGGTGAAACACAGAGGGTATTGTAGGAACAGCAAATCTATAGTGAGGAGAGACCTGGTTTTGAATTCCCATTCAAATTCATTGTGTTATCCTAGACAAATAGTTTAACTTTTTTCAGTCTTTCAGTTTCATCTTATATAAAATGGGATGTTACTTTTATTCACATTTCTGTGATAACAACCTCAGAGGACCTTTTTAAACTTTAAAGTGTGATATAATTCTGGGGAATTATTACTACAATTATGTGGTGGTACAATGGTAAAAGCTGGGGTCTGTTATCTTTTTTTAATATATTTTAATAATTGTATTTTGAAATAATTAGTTTCTTTTGTAATTCCATATATTTTATTTTATTAATTTAAATACATTATTCTGAGAAGGAACCTAAAGGCTTTACTAGCCTGCCAAAAGTGCCCATGATACAAAAAAAGGTTAAGTATTCTTGCGTTAGAGGAATACATAGTTCTGTATCCTGTCTCTAATACATAGCGGCTCTGTGACCCTAGAAAAGTCCATGAAACACTCAGAAAATACAGATATTTAAGACTATAAGTTACAAAACAAAATACCAATATGTTTAGGTGGAGAGTGTTTCATAGCCGAAAAGTTCCACAAATCAATTAAAACACAGATCCAAACTAAAAAAGAAAAAAAAAATTTTCCAAACCAGTTTGATTAAGAAATTTGAGAAAGAACCTGGAAACAGAGAGTTTCTGTTTGCAGGAAACTTTTTGATTTGTTCTATTATCATAATTGATGACCTAGAATCAAGAACTTGCTCAACCAGAATATCAAACATCTCATTTTCCCCTGCTCTCACTTGAGTTTTACTTAAAGTGCCTCAGAAAACTGATTAGGGAAGTATTGTTGATTCGCTTAGCTGGTCTCTTCCCTGGCAGCCTCCTTTCCCTCTGCTCTCCCTCCTTTCATAGCCTAGAAAAGTCCAGTCAACCAGAAAGCCGTCCTTTGGGGTTATCCCACTCTGAATGTGGAGCTTTGCGCTATAACAAGATGTTGGGCAACAGTTTCTAAGTCAGCTGCTGACCTCTAAAAATGGTCCCTTTCCCCAACCAAGAGAGCCTATTTCCCACCAATTCATTGCCATGTATACCTTGAAAAGTACTACTCAACATTTAACTCCCCTGGAAAGCTGTCATTGACACCATCCTTACTCTAAATGTTTTCTCTTTTTCTCTACCCCACTGGAATGTAATAAATATTTTCCTCATGGTGTTATTTTGCTTACATTGATTGTAGCTTTATAATAATCAAGCTGCTGTCTATATGCGCACATGCACGTGTGTGTGTGTGTGTGTGTGTGTGTGTGTAAGCATAATTGTATTTCTTCCCCGACCACCTAGTCTAAGTCAGAACATATCATTAATTTCTACATCAGCATTCAGCATTGAATAGCCCAACAGATGCATAATAAAGGCTTGATGATTGCTACCTTTCTATGGATGAACTCCAGTACTCCACTTCTGTCTGTTGAACATATAGAACTGAATGTCCTACAGACAAAAACATCCAAATTTGAGCTCATTATCTTTTCCTCAAAACCCACTTTTTCTTCCCAACTTTCCTTTTATTATCAAGGGCATTAGCATCTTCCCAATTACACAGGTCTGCAACTTCAATATCATGCTCTTCTCTTTAATATCACTCACCATCACACCACACCTATATCCAATTTGTTAGAAAGCAGTATTGATTCCCTCTTCACAAAAGTTCAAAAATAGATAGATATGATATATATGATTTATATCCATCAATCTATTAATTTATCTAGCATTCTATCTGATAGATGGCTAGATGAAGGATAAAAGTACATACATGTGTTTGTATATATATGTTATGTGTATGTATCCTTCTCTCCTCACAAAACCACAACTCTAATTCAGTTCATCACCTCTCCTCCATAGTACTCCAACAACTTTCTTGGTGGTCTCTTTGCCTCAAGTATCTCCTCATTCCTATCCACTCTCCATTCAACTGCCAAGGCAATTTTTTCTAAAGGATAGATCTAATTATGTCACATCATTTTCCACTTACCCTTCTCAACTCTCCCAAACTCTCCTTATATCAACAGGCACTATTGGTTCCTTTTTATTTCTAAGATTGAATAGCATCTCCTCTGTTTGACATTGCAAGCTCTTTATATCCTGGCTCCTTTCTCCTTTTCCAATTTTCTTATGCCCTACTCTCACCTATACAATATTCATTTTAGCTACACTGGCACGTTTGCAGTTTTTTTGGGAAATTCTATTTCTTTGTGTCTTTGTATTAGCTAGCCCTCGTACCCAGATTTTACAGAGAAAATGGAGGCCATACCAAAAAAGTAAACTAGAAGCATTTATTATATTATTTTTATTATATATAATATATTGCATATATAACAGAAATATATAATTACCATTATATATTTATTTATAACTATATATTATATATGTTAATTATAATTAATACATTAATAAATACCTGCTTTCGATGTTATGCTACAAATCAATAAAACAATAGCCCCTTCTTCATCTTCACAATTTACTTCTAAATTTGTAAATCAAATCTTTATCTCTCTCCTGAGCACTAAGTTTATACCACCAACTGCTTTATTACAAACTCTACAATCTCTACATGTTCATTGCACTCAAACTCAACATGTCCATGTGTCCATGTCAATTCATTACTTTCCCCTTAAAACCTCCCCTCTTCTTTTTCTTTTCATAGCTGATGAAGTCTATCCATGTTATCAACATTCCAGTCATCTACAATCTCAATCCATCTTTCTTAACACACATGTCCAATCAGTTACCAAGTCTTGTCAATCTATACTGTAGTCTTCTTTCATGTAACCACTGCCCTATGTTGTTTTTTTATCTTGCTTCTCTCATTTCAAACATTCCAAACTTTTCTCCCTACTTTTATTCTTTCTGCTCTCTAATCTATCCTCTAGACAGCTACCAAAGAGATTTTCCTGAAGCTCAGGTCTGACCATGATACCCCTCTATTCCACACATTCCAGTGATTCCCTATTACCTAGAGCAGGGATTACTTTGTTGAATCACGAAATCCTTTGGCAAGATGGTAAAGCCTATGGACTCCTCAGATTAATGTTTTTAAATATATATATATTTTAAAACCCATGAAACTACAAAGGAACTGACTATATTGAAATAATTATATATACAATTTTGTATGTGTACATATATACACACATGCAACATGTAAGTGTACATAATATATTTGTAACAAACAGTACAGATACATATGTATGCATGTCCCTGCATTTTTGTGTATTGTGTATATTCACATACAAGTTCACAGACCCTACCCCACCCCAAATTAAGAAACTTTGACCTAAAGGATCAAACACAAACTCTGGCCAGCATTTTAAACTTTCACAACCAGGCTACTTCCTATCTTTCCAGTTTTCTTCCACACTACTTCCCTCCATGCACTTTATACTACAGTCATACCAGCATAATTACTGTTCTTTGCACATAATCCTTCATTTTCTATCTTTGTGCCATTGCACTGACTTCCTCCTTTGCCTAGAATGCTCCTTCCTCCTTATCTTTTCAGAATTCCTGGTTTCCTTCCAGTCTCAAATCATTTACTAACTTTTTTTTTTTTTTTTTTTTTTTTGCAGCAGGCCTTTCCTGGTCCTTCCTGCTGCCAATTCTTCCTTTCTGAGGCTATCTTCTTATCTGCTCTGTATGTATTTTACCTGCAGCTATTTTAATACATTCAAATGTTAGTTCCTAAAGAATGAGGATTGTTTTTTTTGGTTTGGTTGGTTTCTGATTTTTCTGTGTATCCAAAAGCTTAGCACAGTGCTTGGCACATAGTAATTTCCTGATAAGTGTTAAATACTGATTTGATTGAGTAGATGTGAAGACTGAAAAAAAGGGACAAGTCAAATGTAACTTCAAGATTGTTGAACATAGGTGACTGTAAGATTGTAAATGCCAATCAAATAGAAAAAAAAATAGAAAGAGGAGCTGAATCTAGCAGGGAAGAGAGGAAGATAAGTTTAGTTTCATACATATTGAATTTGAGGAGCTGTTAGGATACTTCAATGATATCTATTAAGTACTTGGAGATGTAATAATGAAACTCAGAAGAGAGAGGCTTGAGAGAAAGTTAAAGAGTCATTGACATAGAAGAATCATGGAAACAATGAGTAGTGGATGAGCTCTTTGGGTGAGATGGTGTTTAGAGAAAAGGAAAGAAAAGATTGTGGGAAGATGGCAGAGTAGGGCGTGAGACTGCTGAGCTCTCTAAACTCCCCCACAATCAGAAATAACTCCACAGAATCAATGCTAAAAGTAGCAAAAATGTAAGAGTCAGGAGTGAAGCAGAGCTACCAGAGATAACTTAAAAGAGGAGTCTCTGAAGTCTCTAGTCTTGGAGTTATCTTGTGGAATAAGTACAGGGAGCAAACACTAAGGTATTAAACCTCAAGCCTTGAGGGCAGGGTAGATAGCCTCACTTTGACTGCTTGACTTGGGAATCCATATCTCAGAGGCAGCCACCAGAGGACCCCATAGGTAGCAAGTGGGGGGAGCACCAGTGTAGACTGGGCCTTGACTCCAGGCGTACCTACTCACCCATACTTGAGGTTTGACCACTGAAGAGGGAAAGAATTTAAGGGCCCAGGTGCATTGAGCAGACACCAGCTCTGTCCTAGGCTGCAGTTTTGGGAGAAGTGGAGTGAAAAGAAAACTTAAACTAGGAAGTAAGGTAGCAGAGGGACTGGGACCCTGCTGTCTGTGGTCATTTACAGGACAGTGGAGTCCCTGGCTACTAGAAGATGGTATGAACTGTCTGCTCCCAATGACAAAACTATTGTAGGGGACTCTAGTTGAAGTATGTGAGGTTAATCACAGACTGGGGATAGGAAGTGGGGAGGGAGGGACTACACCTGGCTCTGGATTTTAGAAATAGGAAGAACTAAGTAGGGCATAGGAAATAATAAACATAAAAATTATCCTCAAACCTAAGGCATCACCCCCACAGATGAAAACATAGCCAATTCAAACATATAACTAAAAGTTAAGCCTATTGATTTGGCGACTAAAATATGCAGGGGTAGGGGAAAGAGAAAGAATCCAATAATAGATAGCTATTACAGTGATAGAGAAAACTGGAGTTCAAGCACAGAGGACAGCAAAGTGAAAACTCCTAAAATAGTAAGAAGAAACATAATCAGCCACAAGCCCACAAAGAGTTTTTAGAAGAGTTTTAAAAAGATTTCAAAAAACAAGTTAGATGGGCAGGTAGGTGGCCTGTTGATTGAGAGCCAGGTCTAGAGGCAGGAGATTCTGGGTTCAAATATGGCCTCAGACACTTCCTAACTGTGTGACCCTAGGCAAGTCACAACTCCCCACAGCCTAGCTCTTACCACTCTTCTACCTTGGAAAAGATACCCAATCTTGATTCTTAAGATAGAAATTAAGAGTTTGTTTGTTAGGCTTTTTGTTGTTGTTTTTAATGAAAAACTAGAAAAAAATAATAGCAATGCAAAAAAATTTAAAAAGAAAGTTCACCCTATTGGAAAAAGAGATCCAAAAACTCACAAAAGAAAATAAATTGTTAAAAATTAGAATTGGGCAAAGGGAATTTAATGACTTCCTAAGACAACAAAAAATAACAAAGCAAATCAAAAGAATGAAATAATAGAAGAAAATATTAAACATCTCATTACAAAAACAACTGACTTAGAAAATAGGTCTAGAAGAGACAATATAAGAATTGTCAGACTACCAGAAAGTTATAATCAGAAAAAAAAAGAATTTAAGAACCACACTTCAAGAAATCATTGGGGAAACTTGCCTGGAAGTTCTAGAACTAGGTGATAAAATAGAAATTCAAAGAATCCATCAATCATCACTACAAAGAGATCTCAAGATAAAAATGCATAGGAATATCATTGCTAAATTCCCTAATTACCAGTTTAAGGAGAATATATTACACAGAATAAGCAACAAGGAAAAAAAAATTTAAATGCAGGGAAACTATAGTCAGAATAACACAAGACTTAGCAGTTTCAACATAAAAGAACAAAGGGCATGGAACGCAATAATTTCCAAGATCAAAAGCGCTAAATTTACAACCAAGAATAACATAACCAGCAAAGCTGATCATAATTATACAAAGGAGAAAAAATAAATATTTACCAAATTAAAGGAGTTTTAACTATTCTTGGGGAGAAAAAAAGAACTCAATAGAAAATCCAATCTACAAAAATCTTAAAATAAACATGAAAGACCAATTATAAGTGACTTAACAATGTCAAATTATTTACTTCTTATATGGGAAAATATTATTTGTAATCATTAAGAATAATATCATTACTTGAGAGTTTGAAAGAGCATATATATAAAAGGCTTGAGGACAAGTTAAGTAAAATGGGATGAGGTAAAAATAACAATAAAATAGGATGGGAAGAGGTAAAGTGCATCAATTCTTTCATATAAAAGAGAAATAAATGGAAGAACTGTCACAGAAAATAAGAGGAGGTCATGGAGGGCTGGTAGTACTAGAACCCTATTCTTATCAGATATGGGTTAAAGATAGAACAACATATACAATTAGAAGGGTGAAAGTCTTAAAGTACAGAGAAACAGGGAGGTAAGGTATTGGATAAGGCAGGCACTAAAAGTCCCCTAAAGGAACTAAGGGTCTACAAAGAAGGGAGTATAGATTAAGAGAAAAGAAGGCAAGCAAGTAAGAAAAAGAGAGATTCATGGAAAGGAGTACAGATCAAGAAATATAAGATAAAGATGACTGGAAAGGGAGGGTCTCTCAGGACAGGATCAAGAGGGATTTTTAAAAGGGAATTTGCATTAAGAAACGAAAGGGCAGGGGTGAGGAAAAAAGGGAGGGACTTTTGTGAAGGAGAATAGAATAATTAGTAGGAGGTGAAAGAAAGGAATAGAATAATTAGTAGAAAGTAACAGGACTAGGGTGGGGGACAAGGGGAGAGCCCTTCTTAGAAATATGAATTATTTAGAACTAAGAGAACAAGGAAGAGGATAAGGGAGGGGTTCTAAGAAGGGACATAAATGGGAAAGGTAGTATACAGAAGAAATTGGACATCTAAGGAGGGATAAAGCAAAAGGAAAAGAGAAGGGCAAATAATGAGGAAAAACAGAATGGAAGGAAAAACACAACTAGTTATTATAATGTGGAATGTGAATGGGATGAATTTACCCATAAAATGAAAATGGATAGCAGAATGGATCAAAAACAAAAACCTGACAATATGCTATATACAAAAACCACACTTAAAAATGAGAGACACACATAGGATAAAAATAAAGTCCTGGAGCAGAATATACTATACCTCAACTAATGCAAAAAAAAAAAAAAAAAAAAAAACAAACAGGAATAGCAATCATGATTTCTGTCAGAGTTAAAGCTAACATTGATGTAATCGAAAGAAATAAACAGGGT
Organism: Gracilinanus agilis; assembly: GCF_016433145.1. Taxonomy (NCBI): domain Eukaryota; kingdom Metazoa; phylum Chordata; class Mammalia; order Didelphimorphia; family Didelphidae; genus Gracilinanus; species Gracilinanus agilis. Next base: position 418,615,156 of record NC_058130.1, read on the forward strand.
AACTATAGTTAATAAAGCATTATAAATGCAATAAACCAAATATTATAGCCTCCAAATATTTAAAGGAAAGGTGAGTTACAGATTGACATAGATAACAAAAGAATAATAGTGAAGGATTTCAATTTTTTCCTCTTCGTACTAGATAAATCTGATAAAAGAAAGAAAGAAAGAACTCCAGGAGATGAATAGAACCTTAAATTAGTTAAAAACAATAGCTATCTGGAGAGAATTAAATGAGAATAAAAATGTACCTTCCTCTCAGTGGCACATGTGTCTCTACAAAAATTTACCATATATTAGGATACAAAAGCATTGTATTTACAAGTAGAAAAGCAGAAATAGTAAATGCATCTTTTTTAAAACAATAATGTTATAACAATTATATATGATAAGGGAACATGGAAAAACTAGGGAAAATTCATTGGAGAGGAAGGAAAAAATAAAGACATAACATTTTAGGGAATAATTATGATGAAATGTGGGAAAAGAATAAAAATGATGACTTGGAGTTGGCAAATAGGAGAAACCATCAAAAGAATGTACTATTATAGAAGCCAAGAAAAAATAGTTATACTTTTCAAAAACATGGTTCATACATGCAAGTATTTTGTTTGTGATCTTCAGGCATAGGACCACGTATAATGTCTTCACCTTCTCTTTTGTCCCCTTCCGAGACTCATACTGTATCAGCTTCTTCATACAGCAGATATTCAACAAAGACTGGCTGAACTGGCATTTCTTAAATTGTGTCATGTTTTGTCTCTCTTGTTCTCTGTGTCTATTCTTCAAATTCCATCATTCACTTGTAACATTTGTGTTTACATAGCTGGAACTTTCCTTTATGTTGTTTTTTTTTCCTCCCCCATGGTTTCTGACTTGACCTACATATTCTAAGGAACAGAATCAGTGGGTTGAAAAGTAGCAGGATCTAGAATTAAAAGGAATATCATGAATTATCATGTTGAGAGAAGTTTTGTTTTGTTTTTTAAATGACAATTTGGACTCCTTAACAGACAAGACTCAACAGATCATCATATGGGACTGGAGTTAATCTGACATCAGGCTTGGTAGTAATAATTAGTTGGTGCTATCAAGGTCAGTTCAGGCTTGCTACTTGTACTTTCTCTTTCCCCTTTTCTACAACCATCTTATGCAGAGGAGGAATGAATGATAGCTTTCCTCTACCAATAGCTTTTGGGAACTTTCATTCTCTTGGAAAGAGTAAAGTTGTGAATTACTCAAGTCATGAGGAGTTTCAATACTGCATTTTATTATAATTCTATTCTTTTCAGCAAATATAATTAAAACTATAATGTGAAATGAATGTTTATTTTGGGGTCACATGAAGTATGTTTGAGGAGGAATGCAGATGAGGAGGAGAATCTTTTTTTTTTTTAATAAAACTCTTACCTTCTGTCTTAGTGTCAGTTCTAAGACAGAAGAGAGGTAAAGGCTAGGCAATCAGAATTAATTGACTTGTCCATAGTCACATAGCTATAAAGTATTGAGGTCAGATTTGAAGCAAAGTCTTCCCAACTTCAGGCCTGGTGTTTAATCCACTGTGCCACCTAGCTGCCCTGAGGATAAGAATCTTAAAGGAATGTGAAGCAGAGCAATAAGCATAGGGAAGCTGAATTAGACTTGTGATTTTATTGTCATAGGGAACTCCCAGGGGAAGAAACTTTTTACACAAATGCAAGTTGATGTTCCTTTGCAATTTACTGTCTTAAAGAATTGCCCAGACTAGCAGAGAGAGAGGGCAGCTTTCCCAGAGTCACCCAGTCACTGTTATTGGACTTGAACCCAAGTCTCTGTGGCTTCTAGACAACTTCATTATCTACTGTGCTGAGTGCCAGTCCTGGAATCAGAAAGACCTGGGGTTTGAATTCTACCAGCTTCACTAGTTATGTCTGTATACATGTAGGTCATTTTGGGCCTGAACTTTTGTCTCTAAACAAAGAGTGTTAGACTCAGTGAATAGTAAAGTCCCTTCTAATTGATCCATGATCATATCCATTTGAATCTTGTGAAAAAAAGATTCCAATCTCTGCCTTGGGAGGCAAAGAAATACAAAAGCTGTAGCTGGACATTTTCCTGAAGGAAACTAGAGTTTGAAAGAGGAGAGATGAATGAGCTAAAGTTTTGTAAATTTATAAAATGTTATATGTGAATGATTCATATACATCATTAGACCTTTGACTTAGCCTAAAGAACTCCATGCCAATGAAGAAGACAGGAGTTTGATAACATCCTTCTCAGGCTGGTGTGGGGTAGTTGACTACTCCCCTCCTATTAGGTAGGTGGAGTGTCCTTTTATCCCAACTAACTCTTTATATAGGGATCAACTCTCTCATTTAAATGGATTCCTCTTTTTATTTGTAATCTAAAAAGGGGAGGTTTCTATGACTAATCAGTAGCTCCTGACCTAACGCTAGAATGGGATGATAGTTCGGCTTTGATCTCTATACAGGAACAATAGAAGCAAATGGATAGCCCTGTCTCAAAAACTTTACTTGTACAGAACTTCTCTCTTACTCCATGATTCCTGCTTCCACATTGAGAGAAAATGAGATAACAATCCTAAAGAAATAAAAGAAAGGGCAAAAGATCCTATATGTATACAGAAATTAATAAAGGTGGCAAAGAATTGAAATTAAGGGAGTGCAATTCATTTGGTGAATGGCTAAATAAACTATGGTAGGAAAATGTGATGAAATAGGGTTGTGCCATGGTACATTTAAAAAAAGAGAGAGAGGGAGTTTTAGGAAAACCTGGGAAAGCTGTGTGAACTGATTCAGAGTAAAGTGAGCAGAATGAGGAGAATAATATATTTAATAACAACATTGAAAAATGAACAATTTTGAAAAACAAGATCTCTAATCAATTTGATAATTAATCATGATGCCAGAAATCTGATGATTAACAGGGTTACCTTTCTCCTGATGGAGAAGTGATGTACTAAATATGAAGAATGAGACACACATTTTTATAAGTATACAATTATGAATTTGTGTTTATTTGTGCTTAATTATGCAGATTTTTTATAATGATTTTCTTTTTTTCCTGGGAAAATGGTAAAAGGGAAAATCTTTAATGACTTTTTAAAAATTAAATTAAACTTAAAAAGAAAAATGAGACACAAAGTATTTGTGAACCATATTATATGCCATACAGTAATTCAGAAATGTTAAATTCACATTTCTTCTTATCTCATTATTTTTATATGGCATGCAATACAAAAATTCTATACAACTGCACTCAGTGGTTTTCTATTTCCCTGGTATGCCCAATACAACTTAAAACACTCCACAACTTTTCATACTTTTCACTGGGTCCAACTCAGTCCCATGTGGTGTTTTGAAAATATGTAAAGGGAAAGTGAGGCTCCAATATTTTTCCTTTCCTCATAAATATGGCATTTAAATAAGCTTTCATACATATTCATCCCTTGCTCAATCTCCCTCTAAATGCATACCTATATCTTAAGTTTTATTCATGCATCTCTCTCTATTCCCTGGTTTAAATGGGAAGGCTGAAAGTTAAAATATTAACTATTAAATAAGATAGTTAAAATTAAAAACAATATATCCAACTGTAAGTCTTGTAAAGAAGTGGAGCCGGTTCCCCCTTAATAAATGAATACAATCGTGAAACAATGATCCCAGAATAAATGAGGACAAAGTATGTATATGAGACGCAAGTAAAAAGTAATGAAACTGGTTTTGCTCCTCATTTAAAGAATGTGTCTCATTACTTTATAGCTATGTCAAGTACACATCTATTTATTTTAAGTTTGTGTCTTCAAAGTCTTCTGGTAGCTTATGACTTTGCCAAATGTTCCTGAAGAAGGACAGTGGGAGGATTGGAAGACGACTGGCATTTTGGTTTGCCTCAGTTACATGTCCAAATGTGTCCTGGGCGGCTGAACTCCATCCAAAATCACTATTTTTTCTTCCTTTCTCTCTCTTTTTTAAAGACACCAAGTAGGAAATCTCACTTAAACAAGCTGTCTCACAACATTTCTGGTAAATCCTGATTCCAGCTAAGTTGGAAATATCTCAAGAGCAGCCTGTCATACAGAATTTTTGTAGTTCAGCTCCCAGGAAGTACAGAAATAGATGAGGGGGGGAGGGGAGGGAAAATTCAAAGTCCCTCCAGAATAAAAAAAGAAAAAAGGTATTTTGATGAGAACTTCAAGGAGGTCTGAGTTCCTGTGAAAGGTCTGTTCTGTCCTTCATCATGAAGGTGAGATTTTTCATGTGTATCTATTAAGTATGCGAAATCAGAGCCAAAAATCCAGAAGCCATTTGGTCCCATTCCCTGCCTTGAACCAGGCTATCTATCAGTCAGCATCACTGAATATCTCCTTACTATGGGCATCGTGGAAAACTTTAAAACTGTGTAAAGGAAATATGTAGTCCCTGCCATGGAGAGTCAATCACATATTTAGAAATACTGAACACACACAGGCAAAAGAATTCCAATTTCAAACCTTTCTCAGCATAGTTCCTCTACTACTCTCACTTTTACTTATTTATCCAACTTTGTGTAGGTTTAGATAACTTGCCTAATATCTTTCTCTCGAATTTCTGGAGGGTAATAACTGTCTATTCTTTAATAAGAGGAATAAAACAGTAATCTCATATTATCATAGAACTTTACATTTTTCAAAGACATTTCATATAAATGATCACATTCAGCCATCACAACAAAGCATATTATACCCATTTGACAGATGATGAGACTGAATAGCCGAGTTGAGACTAGATCCTAAGTCATTTTTATTCCTAGTATAGCGCTCTTTTCATTTCACTATTTCCCTTCCTTGATGACAGTTACAAGGTCTCAAGCTCTGTAGGGAAAAATCAGAGATCTTTGAACATCAATGTTTTCCATAACTACTATGTGGCTTATTGGTTCTAGGTATTTCCTAAATAGTAGTTCCACCTACTTGGCAAATGATATTCCATGGATCACATGATAAAACAGGAGAGAAAGTATGGCTAGATCAATGAGAACATTTTAATTATCAGACTTTTAGAGAGTCATGTTTCAGCATGGTCTCAATCAAATGACTTCTTCAATCCTTCCCAACTCTAAGACTTAATGACAGAGTCTCATTTATCCTACCTCATATGAAGGGTGAGATGTACCTTCTCTGTCTGGAAAAAGTCCATATATTCTTTCACAAATTGAAAAATGAAAACATTTACAAAAAAGATATCACATGTATAATATAGTCATTGGATGGACCATCCCTTTTGGTTATCACGGAACTATTTCTGCCATTATATAAATAAACCAGAGATAGATGTAATAATCCTATTCATCCTAAGATTCACACTTTGTATCATATGGCTTATTCAACTGTTTTGTTTACTACAAAGTAGGTATTATTTCATTTTTTTGTATGTGTAACCACAGTACCTAAAATGATCTCTACTTTAAAGTAATTGATTAATAAACATCTATTCGTTGTTATACAGACGATTTTGCCTCTTTAATAGATTATATGCACACCTAGAGTAGAATCTAGCTTCCATTCTCTCCCTTTCTCCACAGTAAATAATATGGGGCCAGATACTTAAGTCATTCTTAGTAAATACTAAATATATTGAGGAAAAAAAATAAAAAAGGAAGGAGAATTCACTTCCTTTTATTTATTCAACTGAGATTTAAAAGAAATTTTTGTTTATTTGTTTGCTAATTTTTGAACTTAGTAAAAGTTCAAAGCCACCTAGTCGAGCTTTGGCCCAATAATTTCCCAGTAACCCCCTTTCATGAACTTAATGTACTGAATACCCTAATATCTATTTATAATGCTTTCCATTAAGATCTTTCCTCAGTACCTTATCATGGAGTTGAAGTATCCTCTCAATTGCTGAAAGGTATGTCAGAAAAGAATAATCTCTGGGAGATTTTACTGGGCTGCAAAACTTTTGAATATGAGTTGTAAATGAACTGCACCTATAGTATGGAGGCCAGGGAAGTGATCATTCCAGTGTACTCTGTCTTGGTCAGCCCATATGTGAAGTACTGCACTCAGTTTTAAAAGTTATATTTTAGGAAGGTTTTTGGAATGCTAGAGCATATCCATGAGATCATTCAGGATGATAAAGAGCCTCAAGTTCACACCATATCAGGACTGTTTAATGGAAATGGGAATATGAAGACGTCAGACACTTGAGAAGGCCAATGTGTCTGAAGGATTGTCATGGAAGCAAGGATATGATTTATTCTGCTTGACCTAAGAAGATAGAACTAGGAACAAGGATAGAAGTTAGAAAGAAACAAACAAGTTTGAAAAAAAGGAATATCTTTTGAGCAATTAAAGCTATCCAATTTTGCCCTCCTCCCCCCAAAAAATGGAACTCTCTTTTACAAAAAAGAGATATGGTTTAACAAAACTGACTGAGACAATGTTGAAGAGTGTGCATAGGCATCATTCCACAATCAGTTCACTCTCAAGTAAGAGAAAGATATAGATCGCCATCATATCCCTTTAATCAAGATTGGTCATTCCTCTGCTAGTGTCTTCTGGAAATCATGTTCACAGTATTAAAAAAAAAAGCACAGGAATTGATATTCTAAAGAACATTTAAACATCCTCTAAAACATCCTCTATTTTTAGAAATGTAGACACCAAGACCCAAAGTGGGTTAATGACATACGCAACATCACATAGGTCATAGGCAGCAGAAAGAGACTTGAACTCACAGCTTTAGAATCTAAATCCAGGATTCTTCTTAGTAATCATCCTGGATAGCCTTAAATTACTGGCTTATTTGAGGGTGGGAATGAGAGATAGAGCAGATGTCAAGATAGAGAATATTCATAATTTATATATATTTGAATATGTGTGTATACACACAGGCATACATACAGTCTTTCCTTTTTCTCTTTTACCACCTTTACCTTTTCTACAAATTAAAGCCTCACAATTTAACCTTCGTCTGTAATCCATCTGGGGCTTCCTCTCATAACTCACTCTAGGAGGAACATTAGTGAATGTGAGTTTTCTCCCAGGGATTTGCCTTCCTTCTGTTTTAAATCAAAAAATGCTTTTGCAAATTAGCCGAGGGAGACAGGCTATAAGCTCCTTGTAAGAATCCTTCAGTGTGCCCTCTGGACTTTGTCTCAGGCAGTTCTCAAAAGTTGTACGTGGGAGGATGGACATTAACAGCTTCATGGAATGTGGAAATGGCACATGTGAGGACAGATATATCCCCACTAAAAACAACCAGTATTTGTGGAGCCACTGGAACTGCAGAAATACTTACAAATACACTGCAGAAATACTTACAAAACCAGAACTGGGGAAGGGACTGAGCTTATGAAATGTTAGGGGTTGAAGGGACCTAAGAGATAAACTAGAACAACCCATTTGTTTTATAGATGAAGAGATTGTAGCCAAGAGAGGAGAGGTAATGCATCCAAGACTGCACAGTTAATAGAAGTAAAACTAGAACCTGTAAGTAAATGACCCCAGGAAGAAAGGAGTAATCTCCAAAGCCATATCCCAAACTCAGTATCATTTGGAATTACCCCTTTTAGCATCCACCAGACTTTACCCCCAAAGCTGTCTAAGTTGTATCCCCTCTCCCTTCTGCCACTGGTACTAGCCTTGGCCTGACCAGAATTTGGATGCTCTCTTTCCCTTAGATTACTTCAGAGAGAGAGCGAGAGAGAATTTACTATTTTAAATCTTTGCTGTCAACTAAGGGATAGAAGAGGAACTTTTTTTAAAAGACAACGTAGGAACCTTATGCTAAATCCAGCCCATATAGCTTCTTGAGCTAACTAGTCTGGTACCCATCTAATGAGGCAATGGGTACAGCCCCACCATGGGAGATGCCACCTCTGAGGAAGACCAAGTAGTTACCCTTTCCTGGCTGCCTCCAAACAACTGACATGGTCTTTTCAATTTTCTAGTGTGGATGCCTACTCTATTCTCTATCTATTAGCATAGTTGTGACAGACTCACCCAGGTGGGTCCAATTCAATACTTCACACTTGTCTCAGGCCTGGCTCAACTTGCTTCTCTAGTTTCAGATTGATGAGTCACAGCTCAACCCAGCCCCAAAGAGGGAAATGTTCATCTAAAGACCCTTAGACTTCACAGTATCCCATATATATTGAATATACGATAATAATCCCATTGAATTCTGAGCACTAGTGAGGGAATGGCCATTTGTTCACAAAACCCAGGCCTCCTGGCTCATAGCTCAGTCCTCTTGCCATTGCTCCATAGGAGGAGAGAAACTGTTTCTTGGTTAGGAAAGATTGGATTCAGATTTTCAATGTATTCCCACTTATAGATATTTTTATAAGAAATGAGTTAGAGATTAACATCAAAGGACCAGCAAGCAAGTTAGTCACAGCACTAGAATTCTACTGTTAACTGAGCAATCCTAGCACTGAATAAATGGAGCTAGACTGCATTTAAGGAATTTAGAGCCAGAGGGGATAATCTAATGTAACATTTTCATTGGACAGGTGAGGAAACTGAGACTCAGAGAGGGGACGCGAATTAAATTAGGGCACTAGGAAAGGAAGAGAGTAAGGGAGCTGGGACAGAATCTAAAGGTCTGATACAGTGGAAATCAAGGTGTACAGAGTCAAAGGAACCGGGCTCTAATCCTACATCTACTCTTACTTCCCGTGTTACTTTGGGCAGATTACTTTAAATCTTTGGGTTTCAGTTCTTTATCTATAAAGTGAAAGCATTAAATAGAATGCATCCAAGGATATTTCCAACTCTAATTCTAGAATCCAGGTGCCATGCTTTTTACATCATATCATGACCCTTCTTACCATCAGTAACTGTACCCATTCCTTGGACATCGGGCTCTATAGGCAGAACACGTTATGAGATATTGCAAAGGCATATGATTGTGATGGAATATGACTGCAATATGAGAAATGATAAGCAGGTTAATTTGTACCTTGAAAGAGCTACATGAAATTATGAAAGCAAAACAAGTAGAACCAAGAGAACATCATATACAACTACAGATTTGGTGTTTGAAAAATAGGTTGAGAATGTCCACCTCCAGAGAAAGAACTGATAAACAGAAACGTGAAAGACATAGTTTAGATAGATGTATAATATTTTGTCAAGCAATGCCTTTTCTAGTGTAGGGAGGGGAGGGAGAGAGGGTGATACCTGGGAATTTTAATGTAACTAACAAACAAATAAATTAATGATAATAATAAATTTAAAGATATTACAAAGGACACAAGATAACAAAAAAATGCAGCCCCTAAGTTTGAGGATATTATAATCTACCAGTGGGGGTGGGGGTGGGGGCAGGGAGATAAACATATAAGGCAGAAGGGTAGCATCATTTCATTAAGAGATCTGTGCCTGATGTCAGGGGACCTGGTATTTGTCCCAGCTCTGTCATTTACTGGCTATATAAGCTAATCTCTATAAGATTACTCCTTTGAATTTTGATTTTAACACCCACAAAATGAATAGAATACTTAAAATACTATACCCAAAGGGTCTTTCTAATGAAAAAAGTGCTTTGTAAGCTTTAAACATGCCATATGAAAATATTATTAAACTGAAAGTCAGAAGACTTGAGTTCTAGTTCCAGTCCTGCCCCTGACTGGCCTTGTCACTCAGGCCAAGTCACTTAAGCATTTTGGGACTCAATTTGGACTTCTGTGAAATAAGATCTAAGATTCCTTCTAGTTTGAACAGCCTAACTCTAAACAGAGAATCAAAAAGTTCATAGCAGTGAAGGTCAGACAACTAAAGGTATACAAAGCAAGATGGCCAGGAGTCCCAGTTGTTAAGAGTACTAGAAATGGAGTTAGGAGTTCAAATCCTGCCATAGACATTTGCTACCTGTGCGACATTGGTCAAGTCACTTAACCTCAGCTTGCCTTAATTTCCTCATTGATAAAATGGGGATAACATTAGTGCCTACCCTTAGGGTTGTTATGAAGATAAAATAAAACTTGTAAAATGTGCCTTTTGCAAATCATAAAGTACTATATAAATGCCAGCTAGCATTATTTTATTAACATCATTATTGTCATTGAGTAATTTTAGAGCAGAGAATAAAGGAAATTTAAATAAGTTGGTGTTAAAAGAAGTGATAGATTTTTCAAATGTAAAAAAGATGATAGAACATTAAAACAGAAAAGGAGAGTAGAGAATGTCTAGTTCAATTCCTCTCATTTTGCAGATGAGGAAAGTAAGGCCCATAGTGGTAAAATAAATTGCCCAAGCTCATATAGGTGATAAATGAAATAGCAGAGGCAAGAGATGCACCCAGGTCCTCTGCCTCCAAATCCAGTGTTCTTTCCACTATGCCTACTGAGTTCTGGCTGAGCTTTGCATCATTATCATTCGTATACAAAGATGGTAATGTCTTTGGTAAAACAACAAATATTTATTGAACAATAATTAAGTACTTAAACTATAGCAGGACAGTCTCTGCTCCTGAGGAAGCATGTACAATGTAAACATGTTAAGAAAAATCATGACCCTCCTGTGTTATCTCATGTAATATCTCTCCTCCCTGGCTAAGTCAAAATTCTGAGGAAAAAAATCACCATAACTCATAATATCCAATTCCTTTCCACTCATTTTTAAGCCTGTTCCAATTTCAGACTTCATCACAAAACTGAAAATATCCCATCCAAGATTACTGAGGCTCTTTCAAATGCTAAAAATGATGGCCTTTTCTCATTCCTCACTCTTCTTGATTTCTCTGTCACTTTATACAACATTGATGACCTTCTCCTGGATATTTTGTCTTTCATTCATGATTCCATTTTCTCCTGTTTAGCTCATTCTTCTCACTTTCTCATACTAGATAACATCCAGGTCCTGAACCATAATTGTGAGTATCCTCCAAATCTCTGTTTTGTGTCTTATCTTATTCTCTCTCCTCCCTCCACATCCCAATTATCAGATTTTATTCAGATTACACCTAATTCTATATATTCAGCCCTGATTTGTTGTTTGAGTTCTACTCCCACACCAATGGCTGCCTTCTGGAATCTTTAACTTGAAGCTTCTCAAATTCAACAGAATTCATTATCTTCTTGCCAAAATATATCCCTCTTCTTACCTTCTCTATTCTGAACTCATTCTGGCCACCAGAGTTGATGTTTTTTGCTCTTTTCCAACCTCTATATCCAATAAGTGGCCAAGTCTCTTCAATTCTACTTCTATAAGTCTCGAAACTTTTTCCATCTTTCTCTTAACACAACCACTGACCAGGTTCAAATTCATATCATCTTTCACCTATAATCTTGGGCTTTCTAATTTATTTCTTTGCTTTTACTATCTCCCTTCTACAATCTGTCCTCCATACAGCTGCCAAACTGATTTCCCTAAAGGACAGTTCTAATCCTGTCATGTCTTTGTTCAAGAAGTTTTATTTTCTCCCTGCAGTATCTAGAATAAAATGCATATTCTTCTGCCATGCATAAAAAGCCCCTCATAGCCTTTGTCCATCTGCTTTTTGAGCTTGGACAAGTCACTGAAATTCTTTCATTCTGACCTCCTCTTCTGTAAACCAAAGGGCTCAAACAAGCCCAGATCCCTTCTAGTCTATATCTAAGTCTTTAGGTTCATTCCTTTTCAGACAAAACATTTATTCCTCCCTTAATTTTTTTAATAGAATAAGTGCTCTATAATGGAATTATTTTACCCATTTGTCCAATAGTCTATAGAACATTAAATATAAAAGAATAATAAATAACAGGATAGTGATTTGCACCAGGACTCTTTCTACTTGAACTTCATCGAAAGAAATGATAAGCACACTTTTAACGCCAGTCATAGAAGATATTTCAAGGATCTTCAAGCATTTTAAAGCTAATTTTAACATGCAAAATTTTCAGGTTAAACCCTGTGTGCTATTCCTCTCCTTCAGCTGGACTGCTTTTAGCTTCAATACATCCTGGACAGGTAAACAAACACAAGGCAACTTAGAAATGGCACATCCTTCCCCATGCTACCCACTCTGCCTTCAGCATAGCCTTCCATCTAATGCTTTTGGAAAGCATTACTTGTGGATATGGGATGAGGCAACTGACTCTTCAAGTGTCATATATCCCAATAGTACCAGTTGCCATGGCTAAGATAGATCTAGAAAAGAAATTCAGGAAGAGCTCCCTTTTCCCAATTTCCTCATCTCATATCAACCAAATGTCTTCTCTACGCTCTCCACCTTCATCCCTGTCTCACACAAATAGGTAGTCTTTCTCTTTTTCAGGACAAATCTTTCTACACAGACATGATTCCATTCTATCCCTTTTTGTTGTGATAAGCCTCTTTGCACAAATGGTATCCCATTCTAACCCTTATCTCCAACAGAATGCCCCTTCTATTATCTCTATTGTCTCACTTATTTTTGGCCTATACTGATCTACTTGCTGCTTCCCTACTGCCTATAAATATACTCATTTCAAAACCCTGCAAAAGAAACCCTCACATTTATCCATCCATCCCATCCCCACTTACTATCACCCCACTTCTTTCCTCCTGTTTTTGGCTAATCTCTTTGAGAAGAACATCTGTGACTAATGTCGCCCTTTCTTTTCTCACTCTCTTCTTAACTCTCTTTGGTGTGGCTTCTGGTCTCATAATCAAATGAACTCCTCTCTCTAATGTTATCAGTGATTTCTTAATTGCCAAATCAAAGAGCTTTTCTCAATCTTCATCATTCTGGACCTCTCCAAAGCCTTGGGCCCTATTGCTGACCCTCTTTGATATTTTTGACTTTCTAGATTTTGGTGACACTATTCTCTGATTATCCAAAATACTTTGGGCTGCCATGTGTTTCAACGTTAGAAATAGATTTGCTTTCATGAATTGAAATGACATAAAAAGGATGCATTGCCATCTGTTTTTTTGCTGCTCCACCCTAAGGGCCATGGTGCCCTTCCAGCTAACTTGCTACTGAAACCTCTTACATATGTTTTCTTCCCCATCATAATGTGAAATCCTTGAAAACAGGGATTATTTTGCTTTTCTCTTTATATCATCATGGCAGAGGATAGTATTTTTTTCATTGTAAGCATTTAATAAAAAAATTAGTGTTCATTAACTCATTCATTTAATCAGTCCAGGTTATTTTCCCTATCCATCCTCTAAACTCTGGCATTCCTCCTTTTCCTGAATGTTTCCTCAATCTTGTTTGCTTACTCCCATTCATAAAGTCTTTACTCTTCCCCTAAAGGAAGGCTTCCATGGTTCTCCTGATGCTTCTCCTATTCTATACACAGAGAAACTTTGGTAGATGATCAAAGCCCTTAAATTTGGTGATCTGGTTGTTTATGGTATCATAGATACATGCTCTTTTCTATGCTGCTGTTTTATATGGTTCCAGTCTTTCAGCTGACTAGTGATGGGAAGACCTCAATGACCAGAAGGGATTCAATCAAGGATGGACTCATAAACATTTAACAACCAGGTCCTCTGTATATATACATGACACACTTTTAGGTTTAATATCTATTTTTAACATTTCCATTAGTTTCTTCAATCTAGGCAATCAACAGGACAATAAATCAAACCCTGATTTGTAGCATTTACCAGATTTTGAGGTGTAAATGTTCACAGTGATTATTTACCAACTGGCTCCAGCACTACCCTGAATTCAATCATTTTGGCATATTAGAGCATCAAGAAACAATAAGCAATTATTTTCAGCTACTATTCCATGGTTAAAATGGAACCATATGGCCTCTAGTATTTAAAGTAATCAAGAAGAGAAACCTTGAAAAATAAATGAAATTCTTCAACCACATGGTCAAGTTATTTAAAAGGGAGAAAGAAAATAGTATACTACATATAGTAGTCATTCAACAAATGATATTATATCAGATCTGGAAGGCACATAAAGATCATCTATTAGAAGTGAACAGATCCAGATCACACAGCTAGCTAGTTACAGAGCAAGGGCTAAAACCCAGGGCTCCTAACTCTTGGTCCAGCATTGTTTCTTCTATCTATACCATGATATTTAATTGTTTGGCTTATGTTACGACAATTAATTTGGACTATGAAAGGACCATGTTACTAAGCTTTCGGTCACAGAAAGATGATAGGGGTAATAATGAGAAAAGATGAGTAGAAGGGAAAGAGACACCAACAACTGATACTTCTAGTTAATGATGGTTAGGATCTCTAATGAAATTGCATTGTAAGTCAGGAGCAAGATTGACTCCATTTAAAGAATGGGAATTTGTCTCTTGAAGCCAAAGGAGAACTTCATAATACTGATAACATCTGGACTATTGTCAGTCAATATTTACAGAATGAAGATACAGTTTTTTCTCTTTGTCTATCTTCACTGACTACTTCTTTCTAATATCTTCCCCTTACTTATAAAATCCTTTCTCTCCATACCCCTTTCCTTTACTCTCTCTTTATTGTTATGTGGGATCAACTTATTATGAAACTTCAAGTTTGGCAAACATTTTCCCACCCATACCTTCTTCACCACTGAGCCATTTTTTTTCTTTATATCTTTCTCCCCCCATCCAATAATGACTTCAATATCTTGAACTGAGTCAAAAAAAAAAAAAAAAAGATTGAAGTCATGGCTCACAAAGTTAGCTCCCATGTTTAACATAGGCAAAGCATTTCACATCTATGTGCCACAATATTTCTATCATTTATTGTCTATATAAACTTAGGCAAGTTAAATCTAAATTATTTCTTTGGGTCTCCATTTCTTCCATCTGTAAAATGAGTAGGTTAGGCTTTTAAAGTATCTTTTAGCTCTTAAATTCATGATATTCTATTAAGAATAATTATACTATGGGGACAGCTCAGTGGCTCAGTGGATAGAGAGATGAGAGGTCCTTGGTTCAAATGTGGCCCCAGATAATTCCTAGCTTTGTGATCCTAGAAAAGTCACTTAATCCCCATTGCCTAGCCTTTACTGCTCCTCTGCCTTAAATTTGAGGAAAATGAGGTAGTACAGTGGGGAAAAAAAATGAGGAATTGATTAAGTTCTAATCCTAGCTCTATTATCTATGATCTGGATTATCTTGACTAAGTCATTTAACTTCTCTGGGCTTCAGTTTCTCCATTTGTAAAATAATGGGATTGGACTCAAATATCTTTCTGATTCCTCCCAAACTCTTGGATCTTTTGATTCCCAAGTTGTATCTACCACAACATACTTCCTGTTAGAATGAAACTTCATAAGGCAAATGAATTGGGGATATAGTTTGAAGGGGAGGTGGGATATTTAAAATAATTATTCTGAATTTTTAAAAAAAATTAGTATTTCCATATAACAACAGAAACACAAAGGGATTTCCATTTCCTATCTCCTGCTTTAAAAAAAAAGGATATAATAAATTCAACACAAGATCTACAAAATCATTTGGTTTGTGTGCATTTTTATTTCCTTCTGTTCTCAGCTATGCATTTTTAAACACTTACTTTCTGTCATACTATCAGTTCTAAGACAAAAGGGCAAGTGGTAGGAAAATAGGGTTAAGTGACTTGTCCAGAGTCACACACAGCTAGGAAGTGACTGAGGTCAGATCTGAACTCCCATCACCAGATCTGACTCTCTATCCGCTAAGCCACCTAACTGCCCCTGCTATGCAATTTTTTTAAGCATTTCAGTGTATTTCTCTCTCTTTTTTAGTATTACTATTGTGAACTTCTCCCACTCTCCTCCCACAATTTCTCCCAATTATGGAGATTGTTTCAACTTTCCTACTCACACCTCAACAGTATCTTCAGTTGCTTCTGTCTCTGTTTGGAGGGCTGCAGAGTGGAACAAACAAACTCCTCCTATAGCCTCCTTTTATATAGAGTTCAAAACGTCAGTCATTTCATTTGCCTCTAGCTGTATACTGTTTGTTTTCAGCTTCATCATCTTCATTATGCTTCTTAATTTGATAAACCTCTGGTACTCCCTCATTTTCAGCTTCCTTTTGCAAATTGTCTTCCCCATTAGATTGTAAGCTCCTTTGGGGAAGGGACTTTTTTTCTTTTACTTATTTGTATCCTTTACCACTTAGAATAGTGTCTGGATAAAATAGATAGGATATATATGTACATATATATATAAATGAATATATTTCATTTTGCATTGTAATAAAAACAGAGAAAAAAATAAAAAATTTTAAGCAAAACAAATCTACTCTTTTGACATGTCCTACATATGTAGGATATGGTAAATGTGTACCTTTGGATAGAGATAGATACATATATTGCATATAGATATATTTTATATAGAGATAGATATCTGTGACTTGGTTCCATCATTTCTGTTGGGAGGATAATATGTATCATCAAAAGTATTCTGAAGATCTGTTTGGTCATTGCTTTCATGAGAATTTTCAAATCTTTCAATTTTTTTACTATATTATACTTATATAAATGATTCATATGGTTCTACTCACTTCACTACGTATCATCAGTTCATACTTCCCAGAAATCTTGGGATTGTCTCTTTCCTTATTCATTGAGGTACAATCCATGATATTCATATATCACTATTTGTTCCTTTTTCCTTTCTAGACCCTATTCAGAACAGGACTTTGTTTTGCTTATGATTATTCTCTCCCTGGTTTTATACTCCCTTTAAACATGTCTTCTGATCGTCAGCTCAACTATTTGTTTATTGAGTTTAGTATATTTCCCCACTAATATATTGGGGGATGGGGCGGATAATTCAACTTTTTGGTCTAATTCAGATAAAAGTGACATAAATCTGATGATTATTACTCCCTTTCTCTAATATATATCATATTTTAACATATGCCTCAATTATGAGAAATAGCAAACTCTATCCTCTTCATTCTTCCTTTTCTACACTACTGTAATCACTTAATACTCCCTTCTCTTTCCTTCTTAAAACATCAAAACATAACCAATCCACCCACCTTTTTTCTTATTTAACTTATTTAATATTCCTTTTGAAGACATTATGATTCTAAAAGGATAATTGCTTCTTCTCTCCTCCTGTTAGAATGTTAGTGCTACATCACTCTGCCTTTGATATATTCATCTCTTTAGCCTTAGTTCTTAAATTAATGTTTTGGGTCAGGTCCAGGATCATCCCCCTGCTGTAGTTTTGGGTAGGAAGATCAGCACTGCGTTCCTTCAATGACTTCTAATTCCTGGAATGAGAGCCTGCTGAGGTCCATTGTGTTTGATTATCAAAGCCATCTGTGGAGTCTCAGGATTGATCTTCAGAGATCATGAGCCTGAAAGGGATCTACTGAATGCTACCAAGTCCAAACTGGCCCCTGCCACTCACATTTATTTCTAGTTTCCAAGGTTCTTCTTGTGGGTTTCTGACTCATCTGGTACCTTCTCAGGGGAGCCCTCCACTGACTCTGTCTCCAGATTGAGAGCATTGAAGCACTCTCTGACTTTTGTTTCTGTTTTACCGTGAGGCTTACTGGTGGGTGTCCTGGACTCATTCTGGTTTTGCTGGTAAGGCACTTTTCCTATTGGTGGAAATTGGTTGACTGTTTGTAAAGTCATTTCTGAAGTAGATATTTACTGTAGTTATCTCATTGGATTTCTTAATTATTATTCAGATTTGTATGATTTGTAGGGTCTTGATGGAATAGGTATTTGGGAGCTGAGCTACTGCTCCCTTTCAGGCAGCCTTTTTGCCATCAAGTTTTAGTTGGGTGTTTTCCTTTGACTCCCAAATCACACCTTGAGGCTAGATATATATATATATTGCTTACATATAAGGCCTAGTCCTGCCCAAGAGATTGTTTTTTATTCATCTAATATCTAGAGCGGGGGGAAGATATGCAGGTGGAATGGGGCTGTGTTAGGCATGTTTTATTTTGTATTGAGTTTTTAAATCATCATTTTCTACTACATTTGGACTATATTGTTACATCCAGTTTCTGGACCTTAATATCAGGGCCAAAGCTGTCATATCTCTATTCTCATCTTGTTTTTTTTGCTTTGGAGTTTGGTATGATAATCTGCACTAGAATGTTTCCTAATCCAGAAGTCTGTTTTTCTCATCTATAAAATGTAGCTAAGACTCTCTGTTCAGAATTATTGGTGGGCAGATTGTGTCCCCTGATAGAGTACCATTAAAGGCAGGGACTATTTCATTTGTAGCTTTCTCTCTCCAGGATTCACGTAGTACCTAGCATATGTTAAACAACTGAGAAATTTTATGAATTGATTTATGTAGCCTGATTAGGAAAATGGTACAATAAGACTATTGGGGGAAACTTCTGGAACTTAGGTCAAATAAGTCAAGAGAAATTCCAAAGTTTGAACAAAGTGAATGAAGTGAAAATAAGAAAATTGAGATGTAAAGTGCTTTGAAATAATAATGAAATATTGTATAAATTCAAGATATTATTTCCAACTAGTTGGCACAGCGAATATAGCAATGATTCAACTCAGGAAGACCTTACCTGAAATCTTACCTCAGACATTTCATAGCTCTGCAGTCCTGGCCAAATCATGGAAGCTCTCTCAGCCTCAGTTTCCACAGAGTTCCAGTATTCCAGGATTGTTGTGGGAATAAAATGATATAACATCTGTTAAATATTTTGCAAACTCTGAAGCCCTATATAAATAATAGCTATTGTATTTTTGTATGTATGTGCATGTATGTATATATGTATAATTTGTCTAGGGCATTATAGGTCATTTCATTATTATTCCCATAAAATTTACCTTCTAGGCATCAAAAGTAGAAAGAACCTTTAAAAACTATCTTGTTTCACCTTTCTTATTTTGTAAATTAGGAAAGAAGAAATGATTTCTCTAAATCACATACGTAGCGAGAAAAAGCAGTAAAATTTGAATCCTTTGATTCCATTGTCAGTATTTATTACGTTATATCGAATGACTTTCTCTTATGGGGAAGACAAGAGAAAGCATCACCCCTGGCCTCCACAAGCTCATGTCTTAGCTTGGAAAATAAAATTGGCACAGAAGATTTGGAGAAAAACAGGACTGTATAGAATCAAATGTGGTTCTGGTACTATAGGTACTAAGGACCAGAAAAATTCAAATGACCATAGGGTTGACAATAACATGAAGATAAAGAATATGGAGACAGTAGGAAAAATAAGGATGATTAAGAGAACAAAATTATGGAAAGATAGAAATAGAACACAAGAGGTTTTATTTGTTTGTATTTTTCATAAGGTTAAAAAGAAAAGCAGCCTTCCTCTGTGCTAGCAAACATCCGTTATCTTTACTTCTATAAAGCATTCAGTAATGGAAATGAGTCTGAACCAAAAGTTAGAAAAATGTGATAGTGTCAACCGCACTCAAAGAAAAAAATAATTACTTAGTCATTTTAATTACAGATGCAGAGTAAAACAATTGCTTGCTATTTACTTGTGTACGCTGAGAACAACTTAATATTAATAAATATTTGTGGGAAATTACTTTGTAAATTTTAATTACTTAACAAAAGCAATAAAACACTTTTTAATTAAAAAGTATGTACGCCTATAAGTAAAATGACCCTTTGTATTCCAATATAGCTGTTTCCTTTACAGCTAGAGAATAGCCCTGAGCCCCTGATGATGTACAAAATAGAAGAGAGAGTGGAAAAGGTGCAGATAGTAGATAAATACCGCACACTCCTCCCCCAATAGAAAACAGATACAGGCACAGGGAGGAAGCTTTGGAGGTGGCCTGACTAGATAGCCAGCCACCTTCTCCTGTTCTAAGGATTAAACACAAAGATTCCATCTAGTGTACTAGAGCTTACCTTGAAGATTAAGCTAGAACCTAGACATTTTGAGCATCACTCCTTTGATGGAGTTATTTAGACTCTAGACTAGTAAAGGCCTTTTCAGCGCTGTGTTCTTCCTTTGGTGTCCACCTTCCACCCAACTCTTACCTGTGGCTCTAAGAAGCTATAGCACACACCGTGGCTACACACCCTGGTAAACCATCTCAGCAAACAAGATAAACCAGGTTGAGAATAACCAACTGGTCTCAAACTTGTTGGCGATTTAGGCAGCTGTCTACTGTAAGTACGGGAAGATGTCCCCAGGTGAAAGGGGTGGATCAGCACAATTTGTTCCAATGGCCATAAAGGTGGCAGAAGCAGGCACTGTGGAATACTTAGAGCATGATTAGACATCAAAGAAGCCATGGTCACCCACTGCATCCTGAGCAATAACCAATAGTCTTGACTTTTGTTTTTTCCACTGCACTTGGATGACTCTGGGAGAGACAATAAGACCAATGACTTTGCTCAACTCTACCTCATTTAAATCCAATCTATATGCAAGTCAAAAGATACCAAACGTGATGTGACTTTAGTCTTCTTTGAATATGAGGGACAAGAATTAACTCTATTCTTCTGATAAATTAAAACCATCACCTAAACAATGACATACTTGTTTTTTACTAAAAGTCATTATAAATTAATAAGAATGAATAAAGATGAATTTCATAGTAGACATGTTATGACCCATGTATAACTATAATTTCTGATTGCTTGTAATTAAAAGTTATTCATGGAGGAGGGGGAGCTAATTACTTCCCACTTGCCCACCTACTGTTCATCCAAAGGAGATTCAAGTGAATTACCATGGCCCCATTTTGTCACCATAGTATAAAGGGAAGAATAGAAGTGGGTGTGAGTCTCAGTTGTGATATTACATTGTGACTCTAAGTCACTTAGCATTCTGAGTTCATTTCATCACTTGTAAAATAGATATAGTAATAGTTGAATTATCTATCTCACAAAGCTATAGTAAGGAAAATATTTTTTAAATCTTAAAGTATAAATGTGATCTATTCATATCAGGGAAATTCCCCAGAAACCCACACAAAATTAGAGCAAAAATCCCATTACAGCCCACTTCAGTGTCAAAATCAATCCAATTAGCTATGTCATGAGTCAAATTCAGACCTATTTGTTTATGGCAACATTCCTGATGTAGTCCTTGCCCCTGAATACAGTATCATATCAGGGATTGTAAATGTGGTTTGTTTTCTTAATTTTTATTTTCCAAAGCCTCATGGTAAAATTCTACCAAACTACATTTGCCTGTGACAAGAAGCCACAGAAGCACTGGCTAGAGTGGGGGCTGGTAGAGAACAAGAGCAGAAAGTCTGCAACAGTAAAGCTATTTTCTAAGAAAAGATTTAGCAAGTGACCCATGGCTAGAGTCCCTCAACTAATTTCAATCTGAATAGAAAAACACAGGTCAAACAAGACCAACAATCAACACCAGAGTCATTCTACTGATAATAGCAAATTAGTGCTGAGAAGGAACAAGTATCAGCCTGAAAAATTCATGAAGATTTGAATCTGCCATCTAATTAGCTACGAAGGTTGATACAAGAGAAAAAATTAGCCCACAACTAACGACATCAAATTAGAGGCATTTGCTGGAACTTTCTGCAGAGTCTCTGAGTCTATTAAGTTGTCCAAATGGCCAGCTAAGTACATGCAATCAGGCCCACTGGAAAGTTCTGTGATTATACAGCTACATTGGTTGGTTAAGTGTCAGTGAGTCACAATGTGTGAGTTTGAGTGATATTTGCTATTTCCAAGGAACAATGCTTCTATGTAATGGAGAATGCTGACGTAAATTTCCAATAAACAACAATGAGAAACTACAAAATTTCCATTAGAGATAAGAAACCATTCACATAATTTCCTCCAAGAATTCTGTACAGACTTTCTTCCCAACACTCTTTGTTTGTTTAATGGCAGAATCATAGATCATATGATCATAGTGAGAAGAGGCTGTCCAGGTCTTCTAGACATTGACTCTTGCACCATATAGGAATTCTTTCTGTAGCATACCTAACAAATGGTCAGTCATCATGTGGTTGAAATTACAATAAAGAAGCCCCCTCCACTTTGTTTCCCAGTCCTAGTTTTTAAAAGTCCCTATATCGATCCAAAATCTTCCTGCCTACAATGTCTACATTTTGGACTGAGTGCCTATTATTTATTAGAAACAATTCTGTGTGTTGGGGATGAGGATGGGGAGGAAATTACATAAAGAAGTATAAAACTCATGTATCTTGCTCTTGAGGATATTTAGACTAGTTTGATAGATAAAACATGTTCATATATTAAAGATAAATAACAACACCAGGCTGGTTATAATATGTGCTAATTAAATGGTAGAGATATTAAATGAAATAATAATCCAAAAAGCCTACGAACCACTTGAGGCTAGCATGGTGGAAGAAGTATATCAAACACTGTGTCAAAAAGCATTTAATAAGTTCATATAATACATTAAATATTGCGTTAAGTACTGGGAATAGACAACCAAAACCAGTCCCTACCCTGAAAGAGCTTACATTCTAATAGGAAAGAGAACATGTAAATAACTGGCACACACAAAATCTGTATCTAGAAGGTGGGTATTCTGAGAAAGGAAAGCAGTGGTAGTTGGGGGAGAATCATAGAGTAAATTTGGATTTAAGAGTCAACAAGATCAGAGTTCAAATTCCATTTCTGACACATATTGGTTATGTGGCCCTGGACAAGCCAGTTAACCTCTTAGTGCCTCAAGACTACTATGTAAGAAAAGAGAAGGTGAGGATCCCAATCAGTAGGAGAAGTTACTCACAAGTAACTTACACTGAGGAAATTATACCTGCTTTTAAAAAAATGAAAGCAACATTTAAATTTGATCTTGAAGAATGTATAAGGTGGGCACAGCTAGAATGCACAATGGGATAGAGTGCCTGGCAGGCCTGAAGACCAGAGGACCTGCATTTGAATCATCCCTCAGACACTTCCTTCTTGTGTGACCCTGGGAAAGCCACTTAACTCCCAATTGCCTAGTCCTTACCATTCTTGCCTTAGAATTGATATTTTTCTAATATGATAAGGGCTTAAAAAAAAGAATATGTAGGAATTAGTTAGGAAGAGGTGGGTGGGGAAGTAAGAAGAAGGCATTCTAAACTGAAGGAAGTAGTATAATGAAAAAGGGAGAGATTTTTAAAAAGTAAAATGCTGAATACGTAATCTGTGATATGAATCTAAAAGTATATAATGGAATGGATGCATTGTGTGATCAAGGGTATAAGCCTTAACCTTTCTGATATATTATTTGTCTAGTTAGATAAGTGAAATAATAACACATCTGTACTTCTTAGGAAGGTGGTAAACAATGAACCATTAAGTCATCCATAAAATCTATCCTTCTGCCTTTGGTTGGTTAGGTGCCTAGCAAAACAAATTTAACTCAATTAAAAAGAAAAAAAAAACATTTATTAAGCACCTGCTATATCCAAGACCCTAGGGATACAAAGATAGATATGATACAAGCCCTGCTGTCAAATCGCTTATTATAAAACAAAGGAGCAATTATGAGAGACAGACAGACAGACAGACAGAGAAAGAGAATTGATTGGAGGGGGAAGGTGGATTACATTTGGAGTCAAAGAACACAAATTTGAATCTTAGCTCCATTAGTTATCCCTGTGACCTCAGGCCTACCACTTTCCCCCTTAAGGCCATCACTCTCTTCACCAGTAAAATGAAGCCATTGAATTTGAAGACCTTTAAGGTACCTTCCACTTCTCAGTGCTACAGTGATTCTATGAGTGGTGACACAAAAAAGAATGAGATATGTGCAAAGAAGAGGCTCAGGCAAATGGCTAAGAGAAATTTAAAGAAGGAGAGATCAGCATTAACATGGTGGTCAGAGCAAGATGAAGATTGATTTAGACATATCCCTTTACCTTTGTCTGCCCTATGCTGGGAGCCATCTCCCCCAGAGGGCCATTTTACATGCTATTTCCTCTATATCAGGCATTCCAAATAGTCTCAGCCATTCCTATTCTGTATCAATGTTGAAACTGCCTATTGAATAGCATCCTTTATAATAATGTTGATACTTCGCACATCTGAACTAAGACAAAATGTTCCTTTTGGTTGTGCTCAAGGAAATCCCAGGTCTGACTGTGCCATCTGTTAATGACAAGGTGTAATTCATTCCATTGCATTGGCAGAGATTGGCCTCCTCCTGACTCTCTTTAGAATTAGAATGTGTCTGGATGCCATTTCAAGGGCTCTGTCTTATCCAAGTCCAAGAAGAATAACTTTCAGATAAGAGAGCACTCATCTGCAGAGTGCTGGAATATAACCATTCACCATGGCTTATGTCTATCAACTGGATAGCATTCACTGTTAATTTGTCTATTAGCAGACTGAGCCTAAGTTTTCATACCAACTCTCAAAATAGGGATTGACTTATTGTCTTAGATTTAACTTTTTTTTTTAATTTTGGCACTGTATTATAGAGGTTATGTTGTTGGACTTAATCAGTGAGTGAATAAACATTTATATTAAGCTCCTACTATTATGTCAGATACCATGCTAGATTCTGAAAATGAAAAAAAAAATGTCCCTGCTTTCTAGGAGTGTTTAATCTAATAAGAGAAGACAATACAAAAAGGAAGTGAAAAAGCAGGTGAAGGGGATGGTACTCAAACTGGAGGCATGATGGTGAAATTCAGAGGAATCTAGCTTAAATGGTAAATGAAGAGATGGCTGGCTTGGATAGCCTCCTTAAATGGGACTTTCTGGGATGACTTGTATCTCTACTCTTTTCAGTTAGAGGGAGGGGCCCCAAAGGAATAAGATACTGATGAGGGATGAATTCTAGATTGAAATGCTCTTGCAGCCATTCCCCAATCAACAAATGGTCAAGGAATATGAATAGGCAGTTCTCAGATGAAGAAATCAAAACTATCAATAATCACAAAAGTGTTCTAAATCCCTCCTGACTAGAGAAATGCAAATAAAAAACAAGTCTGAGGTACCATCTTACATATAGCAGATTGGCCAATATGGTGGCAAAGGAAAGTGATAAATGTTGGAGAGGATGTGACAAAATTGGGACACTAATACACTGCTGGTGGAGTTGTAAATTAATCCAACCATTCTGGAGGGCAATTTGGAACTATGCACAAAGGGCTTTAAAAGAATGCCTGTCCTTTGATCCAGCCATACTACTGCTGGGTTTGTACTCCAAAGAGATAATAGGGAATAATATGTGTACAAAAATATTTATAGCCATGCTCTTTGTGGTAGCAAAAAATTGTAAAATGAGGTGGTGTGCATTAATTGTGGAATGGCTGAACAAATTGTGGTATCTGTTGGTGATGAAATATTATTGTGCTCAAAGGAATGATGGACTGGAGGATTTCTGTGTGAAGTGGAAAGACCTCCAAGAAAATGATGCAGAGAGAAAGGAGCAGAATCAGGAGAAAATTGTACACAGTTACTGATACATTATGGTACAATCAAATGTAACAGACTTTTCTACAGTAGCAATGCAATGATCCAGGACAACTCTGAGGAATTTATGAGGAAGAAAGCTATCCACATCCAGAGAAAGAACTGTGGGAATAGAAACACATGATCAATCGCATGGTTTGATAAGGATATGATTGGGGTTTTGGAGTTAAAGGATCATTCATTTGCAAATATGAATAATATGGAAATAGGTTTTGAACATGGTATAACCCAGTGGAATTCCTTGTTGGCTCAGGGAGTAAGGAGGGAAGAGGGGTGGGGAAAATCATGAATCTTGTAACCATGGAAAAATACTCTAAATAAGTAAATAAATTTAAAAAAAAAGAAATGCTCTTGAAGAATGATGATATTCCAAGAACCAAGTACCATGATGACTAAATCCAGAGAAGTTCAACCAGTTTGAGGAGCAGGTACAATCTTCTGACATTTACTTTAGAAAAGAAATCAAACAAATAGCTTTAATTTGCTGGGTGGCAGTTTTCCTCATTTGTAAAATTATGGGATTGTATTTGATAGTCTCTGAGGTTGCTTACAACTCAAATCTATCTGATGAGGAGGAGGGAAGAAGAAGAATGAGAAAGAGAAAGAGAAAGGATTAGGAGAAGAAAGTGAAGAAGAAGAGAAGGAAGAGGAAGAGGAGAAATGAAGAGGAGGAAGAGGAAGAAGAAAAAGGAGGAGGAGGGAGAGAGGAAAAAAGAAGAATCAGAAGAACAAAACAAGAACAATAAGAAAAAGAAAAAGGAAAAAGAAAGGTAGATAAACAGTTAAGATTCATATGCTGCTTTAAGGGTTTAAAAGTATCTTACATATATTATATAATTTTATTTTCAATAATAACCTTGAGTTACAGGTGCAATAATATGTTATTCTCACTTTACAGAGTAAAGAATTAAAGTTGACAGATGTTAAGTGATTTATTCAGTTTTACTCAACTCATAAATGTTTGAGGCAGATTTTAAATTCTGGTGTTCCTGACTCTATGTCTCTCTTTACTACATTAAACTACCTCTTATGATTCTACCTGTGGGGTCTTAGGCAAGTCTCTGCAATTTCCTGGGCCTCTGTTTCTTTATCTATGAAATGACAGGATTGGCCTACATGGTCTCAGGGGTCCTTTCATTTCTAGATCTAAGTTCCTTTGCTTTACATATTAGTTTTTTGATCCTGGCCACATCATTTAAATTTTTATGCCTTAAACAACTCTCTAGGATTCATTTGATGTTATATTTAGGTTGAAATATATGTTGATGGAGTTGCCCACAGCTGACAAAATTATGGATCCTTCACATAAATTGATGAATGAATGAAAGAAAAAGTATTCATTAGTCACTATGTTCCAGAATTGTGTTTATTATGTACCATGCTCTGGGAATGTAAGCAGAAAAATCAATAGTACTTACCTTCAAGGAGCTTACATTCTAACAGAGAGAAACAACTCAGATAGGGGAATGGTGGCAGTATTGATTAAATTGCCATGTCCAGAGAAATAGGCAGAAGGAATAAGGGAATAGAAAAAAAAATATATATATATATATATGTTAAAATGGCTTGGGTAGACAGTTCAAAGGGGGTAAGAATCATATCTATGTTTCTTTAGAGACTCAACACTTCAAATTATATTAGGAGAGGCAGTTTGTTCCCTTAAAGTAGTAAGATTTAGGAACAAAAATTAGATGTAAAATAACTTTTGGCATTCAACAAAACCCCACAATTTAATTACTCAGGCTTATAATGTACCTGAAGGTTAGATATAGTAGCTAGTTCAAGAATTATTATTTCTAGAATAATGATTATGCCTATGACTCAGAGAAATAAAGTGTTTTACATATTTATGATCACACAACTATCACCAGGATTCAAAATGACAATTCCTGACTAAATGTCCAATTATCCCTCAATTACTCCATGAAATCTCCCATTTTTATATTTCTCATGGTCCTCTTTCAGGCTTAGAAAAGCATTTTGTTCATAATGAAGTGAGCCAAATAGTGTTAGAATTATTAATCATATTTTATAGATGAAGAAACTAGAGATTAGATGAAATTACTTGTCCAAGGTCTCATGGATAGTAGCTATTTTAGCAGATGAAGGGTCTCTATCACAGATGTGCATAAGTAAAATAAATGTGTTTCTGCCTATATTGAGAGAACAAATATCAATACAAGAACAATAGACTTGTGTGTTCCATCAATAAGACAAGATTATTGACAGACAGTCAAATAAAATGGAGGTTTGGGAATTATTAGTTAATAAGAAACATTAGAGAGGCAGCTAGGTAGCACAGGGGACACAGAGCCAAGCCTGGGGATAGGAGTTTCTGGATTCAAATCTGGTCTCAGACATTGCCTGGGCAAGCCACTTAACCCCCAGTTGCCTAGTTCTTACTGTTCTTCTGTCTTGGAACAAATACTTAGTATCAATTGTAAGACAGAAAGTAAGGGTTAAAAACAAAGATACATGAGATAAACTAAAATAGACATTTCAGTTCCAAAATAAAAGTAACCTTTGGGCTTTCTGGGCTTGCTACTCATAAATGCTGAATTTTCATTTCCCTTTTCTCTGGGTAGTCTCTGCCAGTGGGCCCTGGTACAAAGGTATATCCCAAATCTGAAATGAGTCCAATGTGTCATTTTCAGCTTGAGTTAAGTAGAGAACACAGAATAGAATTAATCAATATTGAGACTTTGAATTCAAAAACTCTTTAGCTTTCCTTGGAATCTTTCTCAGATTCTCATCCTCCAGAGAAGAGATGTCAAATTATTTTCTGACTTAGTACATTTCTCCCCTAAATGAATCAGTCTTAAAAATAGGTGAGAAAGCAATATACATTGTGGATGTTATATCCATGATCTCTCTACTCACAAATGCCCCTCTAATTAACATCCTCACCATCTCTTGCCGAGAACTGTTGCAACAATCTCTTGGTTTTTCTTCCTCCCTCAAGAATCTCCTCTTTTCCTATATGTTCCTGCCTAATTTATTGATGTTCCTGAAGTGAAGGACTATGTTACTCTGCTTCTCAAGAACCTTTACCTGCTCTCTTTTATCTATAAGAAAAGACAAACTTCTCTTGTATAAAGTCATTTTACAATGTAGCTCCTACCTCTCTTTCCAGACTGATCTTATATTACTTCCTTTTACATACTCTATTTTCCAAGATAACTAATTTACATGATTTTCCTTTTATTCAACATTCCATCTCCCATCTGTATGGGGATGAGTATTAATGGTAGGGAAGGGTGCATCTAGACTCCCCCCTTCTTAGATTTCAATGGGCCAGATCAGCTAATCATTCACCCCAACCTCCATGGAAGACCTATGAGGGAATAAACTCAAAGAGGTTCCCAACTTGGCAAAGCTATAGAGGGGATATTGAAGGAAGCTGTTGGGGTTCAGTTATGGCCCTAATGGGTTGGATCCCACCCTCAAAGGCAGCCCTGTTGAGACAAGCTTCCCCAACTCCTAAGTTCAAGTTAGCTTTTGCCCATCAAGATGGAGTCAGGTAATAGTCTTCCCCTCAGCCTCAAGATCAGTCACCTCCCCCACTCAATGTAACCGCTCCAAACTCTAAGTATCAAACTATCAGGGGTTTATTAAATGGTAAATTAAATTCAGAGTATAAGGGAAAAGGGTATAGGGGAATCAAGGAAGGAGGGAAAGGATGAACTTCAATAACAGCTATGTCTGTGGGTTCGTTTTCTGTATGTGTTGCAGATTTGAGGTTTGTCTTTGCTTTTTCTTGTGATTTGCTTTGATTTATGTCTTTGATTTTGCTTTTTCCTATTATCATGTCTCTTGTACTCTCTTTCCATGTCTTTATGTTTATATATTGTTTTGATTCTCCTCTATTATCTTTGCTGTTTCTGTCCCATAAATGTCATTTTTTATACTTTGCAAGTCTTTCTGTAACTGCATTTCTTCATCTAAGGTTTCTTGGCTTTCAGTCATTGTTTCACCATCCCCATCCACTATTTTAAAATCCCAACTTTTGTCTAAACGGCTTTTTGTCTCTTTCTTGCCTTTGCACTCTTTTCCTATGATTTTGAGTGCTAACACAAAGTCCTGGCTTCATGAGCTAGTGAGCTTGTGTACCCAAATATCGTGGTCTCATTCCTTGTGATATGTACCTCTCCATTGTACCCAAGTCTGGTGATTTGATATGTGTATTTCTTGCAACTCCACATTCATGATTGCAGTATCTATCATTTTTCCTGGCATAAGAATTATTTTGATTGTATTTTAATTGGAATAGCTATTGGAGTAAGTTTTCCTTAGGTTATTAGTGTTACTTGGGCTGTCAAAGTTAAATTGTTGTTTATACCAACATTTTTTTTTTACAAAATGGCCTCTTCTCCCACAAAGATAACATTTGCCTATATCAATGTTCTGTCTAGGTTGGTATTGTGACCTATTCGTGTTGTTCCTAGCTTGCAGGGTTGCTAAATTTTTTATTTCCTCTATCTCTTTTTGTTTAAGTGTAGATTTGTTTCTTTTAGTTGCTTCTTAAGGTCACTAATGATTTCATCCTTAGATTTCTCTGTCTGTTTATTCTCTGCCACCTCCTGTGATCCTGACTGGATATAATTTACTATTTTTCTCAATTCCTCCAAAGGCAATTCTTCCCACCCAGGACATTGAGTCTGGCAGTAAGACTTGATGGGTAAACTACTTCCCTTGATGAATTGTCTGTGTATGTGCTGCAAGTTTTGCTCCCCCAAATCAGTACACCCAATAATGAGTTCCCCAGCTTCAAGGACCCAGTCAAGAAAGGTATTTGGATATTCTCCAATTCTCTGTCAAAGTGCCTCAAACTGAGTCCAGACATTTGGTCTTTCAGTTAGTTTCGCCATTCCCTCTATTAAATCCTGCCAACAGCACTTCAAATAAGTATGATTTTGTGGGTTAGCCAGCTCCCTATCATTATACACTTCAGGCCATGATGTCAGGTGATTATTTCCCTGATCTCCCTAGTAAATTGTTGGGCTTGGGTTGGGCTAAATAATTCTCCTAAAAGAATTTCAACATCATGGTAAGATGGATCATAAATCTTAACCACATGCCTAAACTCTTTTAAGCATTGTTGGGATTGTGAGTTTCAGTCTTCGATTCTCTTTTTTAGACTGCCTAGGTCACTGCTGGTAAATGGGGTATGGGTTTTTAAATGGGAGATCACCTGGTCTGCCTTTAAAATTGTCTTGTCATGTAAAGGAAGGAGAGGAATGGTTGCTTCTACCCCTTTTACTGTTGTGTCTTTGCCTTCAGTGTCATTGCCCTGCTTGTCTACATTCTCTTTGTCATTAGTCTCTGTCATTATCAATATTGTCCTGGCCATTTGTCTTTTCCCCCATCTTGGCTATTTCTTCCTGTATCATTTTAGCTAACTCAGCTTTTAGAGTTGCTAAAGTCACTTGTTCCTCAGCCTTGTGTCCCAATAACTGTCTCATCAAGTTTTTTAGCACCCAGTATATCTGCAGGAATGTAGCAATAGCTGCCATAAATGATGGAGTACATGCTATCAGTTTTTCTATTTTCATCTTTAACCAGTTGTAAGAATCTATTAAATGAATGAGGTTTAATGTGTAATTCGGTATACTCTCTGTCCACAGTCCATACATCATAGTTCTAAAAGAATATAACATAACAGAGCTACCAAGTACCACAAATAAAGCTCTTCCTCTTTCCCAGGCCATGTTTCAATGTATCTGCTTCAATGTATCTGCTTAGCTAGTAAGGTTTTCTGCTTTGCTATTCTTTGCTTTCTGTCCTTGTGAGGCTTTTGTAAATAGAAGGAGAATCTAATCCAAAATGGCTGCCATCTGACTGCTTTTCAGTATTTTGTTCAAAAAATGGCTTTTTTTAATTATTAAATCAGGTTCTTTGTTTAGTTTTGGCTTGCCACAAATGTATGGGGGTGAGTATTGATGGTAGGGGGTATGTATCCAGACTCCCCCCTTGTTAACTTTCAATGGGCCAGATCAGGTATCACTCACTCCCTTCTCCAGGGAAGACCTATGAGGGAATAAACTCAAAGAGGTTCCCAAACTGACAAAGCTATAGTGGGGATGTTGAAGGAAGGTGTTAGGGTTCAGTTATGGCCCTAATGAGTTGGATCCCACCCTCAGAGTCAGCCCTGTTGAGACAAGCCTCCCCCAACTCCTAAGTTCAAGTTAGCTTTTGCCCATCAAGATGGAGTCAGGTAATGGTCTGCCCCTCAGCCACCAGATCAGTCACCTCCCCCCCTCAGTGTAACTGCTCCAGGATCTAAGTATCAAACTATCAGGGGTTTATTAAATGGTAAATTAAATTCAGGGTACAGGGGGAAAAGGGTATAGGGGAATCAAGGAAGGAGGGAAAGGATGAACTTCACTATCAGCTATGTCTTCTCCCCAAGAGAGCAGCTCTGGACTTCTTCCATGACTTGGTCCCAACATCTAGTACTGAAATTTGCAAAGGGGAGCAGGCGATTGGAGTTGGAAGGGGCCTATAAACAGCCCAGCAGAATGTTGCCCCTTCAGAAATCCATTTGGGAGGGGCCAGCAGCAAGAGGAGTTTGGAGGAGGCTTCTCAACTGTCACTACACTCCTAACCGGACTGGGACCCTGGGGGTTGGTTCTTTGGTTGGGAGGTTTAGATTTTGGGGTGGATCCTGAGTGAATTGGACACCTTTGTACTTTTATTAGTGATTATTGGGAGATCACAACTACTAACATCAATTCCTACCATCTTCTTTTACCAACAAAGAAGACATTGAACAGCAATTCTCCAATTTGGCCAGAGACCTCAAACTCCTGGGGGAGCAGGCTTGAATGAGGCAGGTTTCCTTCCCTGATCCTGTTTGAAACCATTTATCCTGTTACTTCCCTCTTATATTAGTTTAGAAATATTTGATAGGAGATTGTAGGGGAAAGAGAGAGTTAACTACTGGGACCAAGTCACAGAAAAAGTCCAGAGCTGCTCTCTTGGGGAGAAGACATAGCTGATTGTGAAGCTCATCCTTTCCCTCCTTCCTTGATTCCCCTATACCTTTTTCCCCTGTACCCTGAATTTAATTTACCATTTAATAAACCCCTGATAGTTGAGTGGGGGAGGTGACTGATTTTGAGGCTGAGGGGAAGACTATTACCTGATTCCACCTTGATGGGCAAAAACTAATTTGAACTTAGGAGTCAGGGGAGGTTTGTCTCAACAAGGCTGACTCTGAGAGTGGGATCCAACCCATTAGGGCCACAACTGAATCCCAACACCTTCTTTCAACATCCCCACTATAGCTTTGCCAGTTTGGGAACCTCTTTGAGTTTATTCCCTCATAGGTCTTCCCTGGAGAAGGGAGTGAGTGATAGCTGATCTGGCCCATTGAAAGTTAACAAGGGGGGAGTCTGGATACACCCCCTCTACCATCAATACTCACCCCCATACACATCTCGGTGCCGTTGCACAGGTGGTCCTCCATTCTTGGAATATTCTTGTTCTTTATTCTCCTCTCACAGAATCCTAATTTCCTTCCAAGCACTGTCCAAAAAGCATCTTATACATGAAGACTTACCTGATTTTCTAGTTCTGATAACTTTCCTTATCCTCCCAATTTCTTTATATTCTAGCTAGATATTTTGTATATACTTGTCCAAATGCATGTTATTATCCCAAAGAAGAATATAAGCATATATGTTTACATTTGTACATATGCATATATGTGTAAATAATGTGTATATATGTATTCTAAGGATATATGTATGTAAATGTTAAAGAAAAACATGTTAAAAGAATGAACCTAAATATGAGCATATTACATTCTCTAAGAAAATTTAAAAGGATAAAGATACGAATGAGGAGAAAAAACAACATTTTTCTGCATATAATAAACATTTAAAACACTTTTCCTCAAAGAGAATGAAAATGGATGGAGGAGAAAATCTATTACATAGCAGCATACTAGAAAAAAACTCAATAGTTTTGTTGACATGTGCATTGGTAGAAAAAGTTCTCTTCTGCTAACAAAATTATTGACTTCTCACATAAATGGGTGAATAAATGAATGGGTGAGTGATTAAGCCCTTATAATATGCCAGCATAGTACTTACAAAGTGCTGTTCTCTGGGGAGACAAATGCAGAAAAGGTAGACAGTATAGACTACCAAGGAGCTTATATTCTAATTTGAGGAAACAAGACATATAGAGTAATAATGGCAAGGAAAGAGCGGTTTTGTTCTGTATTAATCAGTCACAAGAATGACTGCAACTACAGGGGAGTCAATAGAAATACTTTTTCCAGAAGTAATAGCAGTCTTGACTAGATTAATATTGTAGGTGTACTCATAATCACAGATAAGGAAAAACCAATAAAATCAAGAGCAAGAAAAAATTTAATATAATCTGGAAGTTAAATTATGATAAAAGTACCAATAAACCATTACCAATAACAATATTAAATGATTTCAAGGCAAATGACATAACTGCTAAGACCTTAGAGAACTATAAACTCCTTGAAGGCAGGAAATTGCTTATACCTTGAGTTTATTGTTCTCATTTGCTGCTATAGTATTGGCCACATAATAAGCACTTAGTTAATACCTGTAAAATTGAATCAAGGAGGTCTAGGAAGACCTAATCATCTATCTAAAACAATACCCCCATACTAATATGCCACAGTCGTAAATGCCATTTTGTATTAGAAGATTTGCTGCTTTGGTTAAAGCATTGCTTCTCCAGGGGTATGCCTTTAAAATGCAAATCCCCCTGCTAAGAGTAACACAGTTTTATTGATTATTCGCTCTGAAGTGTAACATTGTTTATCAAACCATGAGAAAAAGAACCATCTAAATATGAAAACCTTTCACAAATGAAATAGGCTGATGAATTGTAGTCCCTAGAGAGAGGTCTTAAAGCAGAGACTTGCTGATCACTTCTTGAGGATTTGTTGTACAGCAGTTCTCCCCTTTGTTGACATCCTGGATCCCTCTGACAGTTTGGCAAATTCAATAGACTCCTTCCCAGAAGAGGGTTTTTAAATGTATAAAATAAGATAAATAGGATTGTTATGGAAAGTCATTACATTGAAATACAATTATCTAATTAATGAGAAGATTGCCATCAACACCAAAAACACTTTTTGCAGCATTATTTTACAAGAACAAAGAATTGGGGACATCATAGTAGATGTCCATTGCCTAAGAATGGCTTAACAAATCATGGTACATTAGAAACATTACTCTATTGTAAGAAATAGTGAAAGTGATGAATACAGAGAAGTATGCAAAGCCTTATATGAACTGATGCAGAGTGAAAGAAGTAAGCAGAGCCAAGAGAATATATACTTTGGTTACAATAGTGTGAAAGAAAAACCATGAAAAAAATGTCAGTGTATCTAAATTGTAAAGAATATACAAGGCTCAAAGAAAGAGATGTAAGAAGACACCACAACATTAATTTTTACAGAGGTGGGTGGTCCGCAAGTAATGTACATTACACTGTATTTCAAGCTTTTTTGATGTTGATCAATTATACTGATATTTTTTTCCTCTTTATGTCTTTAGAAAATATCATTTGCTATCTAGTATGGATCTCTAGGAAGAGAATTAAGAGGAGTAGTGGAAAAATATGTTGATATAAAAATAGATGGAAAAATTAATTTAAAAGATAATTAACATTTTCTTAAAGCTCACAGACTCTAGGTTAAGAAATTTTATAAGGGATTTACTATTCAGATACAGGATCAGCCATACACTCTCTGAATTCCCTTCTGTAACTTAGAGCTGGTGATTTATAAAAGATATATTGAGGCCCAAGCTATTAGATTCCTTTTCTCAAAGATTGCCAATTAGAAACAGGGGCTAAAGGGACTAGATTTAGGGAGGGAAGTAATGGGTAATTAATTTCTGAAGCACTTACTATGGACCAGCCACTGTGCTAAGAAAGGCAAATGACAGGCCCTGCCCTCAAGGAGCTCACAATCAAATTGAGGAGATAACTCATAAAAAGAAGCTGAAGAGTGGGAGAAGGTAATCTGATTATTCCCCTTTGCACAGAAGTAATGAAATCCCGAAGATAGGCTGGGAAATGATTTGAGGAGGTGTGAGTTTCAGAGATGATTGCATCTTGTGGAATGATGAGTTTCTGAAGATCATGAAGTCTAGGAAAGCAGCCAAGTGGGAAATGAAGATGAAATAATTTTAGAGTATGGAGCACTTTCAGGACAAGGGAAATCTGAGTGGTACCATGTAGGAAAAAGAGAAGTAACCCTGATTTGAATAGAGGATTTTAAATGCAGACTTTATTATATTTGTTCATTATTTTTGCTCTGCCACATAAATGACATTCAAGATGGAAGAAATTAAATGTTTCTTAACATATAGTCTTTGGGAACTTTTCTGAAAGCATCTCCTTTTTTCTGTATCAAGTATCAAGCAGGGTAACTGGAGATGGTCACAGTGACTTTGGATTAAGATGTCCATATTATCAGAAAGTACCCTAATACCTCCATGCAAATCCTTTCTGGTACTCTACATTAAGGTCTGAAATTCACTAGCTGATATGTCCCCCTAAAGCTAAAAGTATAATATCTGTTAATTTGGAAATTTCCCTTGAAAAAAATGAACCTTCAGAATTTTTGTCATTTAATTATTTTTTTCAGTGTGAAGAATGGATCTATATCTGTTTATTATGGAGACAAGATGGTCAGAAGGAGAAAAGAAGCAGGAAGAGAGTGCAATAGGCAAAATCAGGAGAGGACATGACCCTGTTAATGATCTACCATAGCCAAGACTATATGTGACTGTGGTTAACCTAGTGAAGTCTTTCCTTTATCAATGAAGTCACAAAAACAGGTACCATAAAGAGGACAGTGGGAAGAAAACATAGTGTATTCCTGGGAGTATTCCAAGGTAATCTCATATTATGGGACAAACTAATTCATGACTTACAGTGGAAGGTAGGGTCATTGAGGGAAGGGATTATTCTTTCCCCTTGTGATTTTGTATGCCCTGAGCCAAGCATGGTGTCTTGCTCTGGTAAATCATTAAAAAAAAAATGTTTGTTGGATTGAATTGGATTTGTGGTAGGCAAACTGGCTCCCACTAGTGTGCTAATGAAAGGGTTAAACACAGAATGGTTCTGAAAAAATCTAGGTCATAGAAACTTAGGGGCTCTCAGGTTCTTTTTCTTCTATCTCATCTCTCTGCACATCACTGCAGAGTTCATAGGATTGTCCTAAGTAGTTTCCCACTGAGCATATGTCATCTCCCTATGGCAATGGCAGAAATGCAGACACCAAGGGGTAGAATATAAAATAAATCTCTTAGGCTTAGCTATTAACTGTTTTCTTGAAATTTCCTACTGTGATCATTCCATTCCTCTTTGCTAAGGATGTGCCCATTACAAAAGTCAGAGTTTTGACTATCAATTTGATCAATAGATAGATAGATAGATCCACCATCACCCCCATTCTGAGCTGTCAGACAAATTTGCCAGGAACACTTAAGATATCACAATTTCCTAAAAAGAAGAAAACTATAGAGACGTCTCCTGGAAATTATAGGATGGGTTTTGGGGCTGCTTTTCACCAAGGCAATATTTGCATACCTTTTGTATTCTTCCATAAAAGCATAAAACCAGTCTTGACAATGAATGGCTAAAAACACCATTACCTTCCCCCATTCAGATAATTTATGCAGCACATGTGTAAACCTATTGAGCATGCCATGTCACCTGGCTATACCTCACATTGTGCAGAGGATATATAGGGGAGGAGGGTTAATTTAAACACCTGCACAGTACAAATGCAAAAGATAAAGGAGATTAAAGTATAGGGCAAGCATAAGAGGTAGATTAAGTTCTAGCCAACTAACTAAAACCTATGAATATGATCAGTTACAGACACCATCTAAATCATACATTTTGATGAGGAAAGAAGAGAAAGTAAGACCACGGGCATCTGTAGGGCAGATGTCTATCCCTGGCATAATTAGCTGCATTCTACTTCTATTGGTGTTTCTGAAGTACTCTCCCATCTTTTCTTTTGTTGGTGGTGAGATGGGAAGTTCTTCCCATTCTATTCCAGAACTAGCAGCCTAATGTAAATAAGAGAGATCAATAAAGTAAAAATAAGTCTAACATAGCTGCTGAAATCAAAATTCAGGGCAAACACTGTTATGCTTTGTTGTTCAATTGTGTCCAACTTTTTGTGATCCCATGCACTATAGCTACCTTTGAGGGATTTTTGAAAAGGATACCGAGGCGGTTTGCCATTTCCTTTACCCATGGATCCAGTGGATCCTTTTGTCAGGCAATCAGAGGTTAAGTAACTTGCCAAAGGTCACACAGAGCTATATGTTTAAAGCTGGATTCGAATGCACGTCTTCCTGACTCCTGGCCCAATGCTCCTAACCATTGAGATCCTTTTATGTTAGATACTGGTTTTCAATAAAGGCTTAGAGTCTATTTAAAGATATCATCATCATCATCATCATCATCATCATCATCATCATCTTCATGTAATTTCTATTGCACTTTAAAGTTGTATATAACAGTACATTTATATATAATCTCATTTAATATCTATAATATGATATAATATAACATAATCTCATTCATTGAAACTTTTTTAGTATCCCTATTTTATAGATGAGGAAACTGAATTTGATGGGCTTTAAGTAACTTGCTGAAAGTCACACTGCAGGCAATTGCATGGGATAGGATTTGACTTCTAGGTGTATCTGATCCCCAGTGCCGCATTCCATTCACAATACCATAGGCCAACCCTCTCTCCCCACATGCATCCGCACTCATACAGGAAAGAGTCCATAGCAAGCATTATAAAACAGAATATGATCTGATGATTGATTGTCTTATTTGGGCAGGACTGTATATGTTACTGAAAGTCAGAAAAGGAGAAAGTCATCATGCATTGTTGAGGTCAGGAAAGGCTTCACGGAAGAGGTTGGGGCTAGAATTGGACCTTGAAGGACAAAAGCATTTGAATAGGGGGAAAGGAAAGGGGACAACATTACAAATGAAGCAAATCACATAAATAAAGCCATAAACATAGGAGCGAGCATGACAAGTGTTACAAATAAGTATTTCAGATTCATCTGACTGGAGAAAAAGAGAAGGAAAGAAGGTTAAAAGGATGTGTCTTAGTTATTACTGTGTCAACTCTATAAGCTACACTGTAAGGTCTTAAATGTCTAGGTCATATCTTCATCCTTAATATAATTTTATAATTGAGTGAATTTATCTCATTTTCTTACTTAACTACTTCTTCTTAGTAGCCCTCACTCCTATAAATGTTTAATGAAGACGTTTAGTATGTCAAACCAATGTAGATGCAGGCTGGCATAAAGGGAAAAGGAAATGGAATTCAAATCAAGAGATACTGAATTCAAATCCCAGAATTTCTTACTAAATGTATGACCTTGGGCATATCAATTACCTTATAGTGAGGTGAGTTGAACTAGATTATCTCCAACATTCCTTTCAGCTCTAAATTCTATACTTCAATTCAATTCATGTAATATAGCTTCTCAAATCCTATGTCAGTCGAAAAGCATTTATTAAATGCCTACTAAGAACAAGGCACTGTACTAAGCACTGGGAATACAAAGAAACCTAAAAGTCTACTCTTCAGAAGCTCACAGTCTAATAAGAGAGACAAAATGAAAACAACCATGTTAAAATGAGATCGATACAGGATATATTAGAGATAATCAATAGAAAAAAATGATTAATGTTCAAGAGAATCAGAAAAGACTTCTTGTAGAAAATGATATTTTAGCTAGGATTTAAAAGAAGCCAACAAACATATTAAATTCTTCTTATCCTGGGCTATGTGCTAAATGCTGAAGGAGATCCAAAATGTTGATAAGCCATAGTCCCTGTTCTCAGAGGGCTTACACTACAGTAATATCAGAAATGATGAGACATCATTACTTCAAAAGAAAATGAAGCCAGGTAGAAGAAAAGGGAAAGAGATAAAAGTAAATGAATCTTTAAACCCAATTCTATTCAAGGCATGAATCAATAGCCATTATTAATTATCATAATAAATATCCAGCTTCCCCAGGAGTTGGATTCATTAGGTAATAAATATGTATCTATATGTTAGCAGCAATAATTTCCTAAAGAACATTTGGCCCTCTGCTTTCTCATTCACCTGCCCAACTGGTTCTCCTGTTCACTCTGACAGCAGTGGAATGGTTTGGGACTATGGGAAGCAAGCAGAGGGTCCTGTGATTGGACTGGTTCCTTTGAACCTTTCACAAGGTAGTTGCATTGAACAGGTATTTGAAGTAGATCAATGGCCACAGATGCCTGTAGAAAACATTTCCTTACAAACGAAATTACCATATGGTGAATAATGTACCAATAATTAACCTTGTAGACCAAATGTTTATGATTACACATAGCCATGTTTGTCTGAAGAGAGAGGAAAAGAGGAGAGGAATAAAAAAAAAAGAAAAATCAAGGTCCCAAAACACGGTAGCATAGACACAGCAAGGAGAGGAATGAATTTTGGATTAGGAGTCCAAAACTTTTTTTGATTAAATATTAGCTGATTGTCAAACTCTCTGAACCTCAGTTTCTTCCTTTGTAAAATAGAAATGAAATGACTATACCTGTACTATCTACCTCACAGGGAGGTTATAAGGACCTGAAGAGATAACATAAATGATAGCTTCATAACTCTAATGCACTATAGAAATCAATACCAGTGTGTCACATTCACATTCATTTTGAAATTGGTTTCCTATCCTTTAAAGTTAGATGACCTCAAGTTCTAGGTTAGGTTCTGTTAGACTGCCCCAAATCCCTTCCCTGGTTCAGCTTTGAGTACAAGTCCAAGTTCCAAGGAGCTCTCTTCTGAGATCTTTAAATGGGACAAAGTAAACTTAAGAAAGAAAAGCAGAGAACAGAAAAGAACACTGCCCTTTTTGGTCATGCCTGAGGTTCTGGTCCCTGATGCAATTCTGTATCATGGTTCCTAAATCCAACTTCAGGACTACAATATGATTAACATTATAATGTGGTATTTGATGCCTTGTCTCTTTTTCTAGCTTCTAAATTCCTTGAGGACTGGAAATGTGCACTCATAAGATCACAGAATAATAGCTTTAGTATTTAAACATATCTTAGAGATAATCTAGTCTAATTCTTTGATTGTACAGTTGAGGAAACTGACATTCAAAGAGGTCAAATAGTTTGTCCAAAGGCATACAGGCAATAGAACAGAGGTAAAATTTCCACCTTAAGTCATTAAACTCCAAATGGAGAGGTCAACTAGGCTCCCAATCCATCAGCCTCCTCAATTCCCATGACTTATATATACCTTCACTTTATTTCACCTATCCACAAAGATGATTATATACCTTAAGCTCACCCTCATCCACAGATGTTTTACTTCCATGACATTGAAATTCTTCTCTCCAATCATAATTTCCTATTATTTTACCTTTTCCTCTGGCTCAGTACACTGCAATTCATTCTTCATTCTCAAACTATAATATTCAGACATTCTACTATTCCCTCTTGTCCCAGAAAACTACATCTGCTCATTCCTCCCTCTAGAAACAATCTTATAGATAACCAGTTTAACTAAACATTTTCCATACCATGCAATCTCTTGCCTCTCTACCCTACCACAAAAAAAAAAAAACAAAACTTTACCAAACAATAATCCACCAGCAAATTTCTCCCCTTCTATTTGCATTCTGATGAATGTCGATGGAACTAAAAATTTAAGCTCTCTAATACTGACAGTCATTTATTTCTCCTAGATTGTCCCTCTGACATTCCCTGTCTTACCTTTTCTCTTCAATATTACTATGCCATCCCTTCTCTTCTCCCTGAACAATAGTCTGCCTTCCACTTCCTGTTGAAAATCAGTCATAAGCCCATGGTGGCAAACATATGGCACATGTGCTGGGGTGGAGGACTGCTCCCTTCCCTCTCTCTACTTTGCCTGAGGATATCACTCATCCCTCTGCAAAGCAGCCCAATGGGAGTGCTTCCTCTCTCTTCTGTCTGGGGTAAGGAAGTGGATCACATGCAAGATGATGGTACAGTTTGGGCACTCAGTCTTTAAAAGATTTGCCATTACTGCCATAGGCCATCCACTCCCTTTTTTTCCCAAGATCCATTCTTTATTTGTGTTCTTGATCACATCCCTTTCGAGATCTAGAAGCCAGAAGAAATTATCGACATAATTTTATTGCTATCTAGTTCTCTCTCTCCCTCTATTCCAGTCTCTATTTCTCACTCTCTCCTTTTCCCTCTCTCGTATCTGACCTTTTCTTTCCATCTACATTTCTCTTAGAGAATGAGACTAGTTCTATCTATCTAACTATCCAAGTCAGACTGAAGTTACAGTTACTGAGTTTCATTTTGGGAATCATATATTGGTAAATATATTTTTAAAAGCAGAATTCTGGAAATTCAGAAGAGGACAACTAGATAGTGTGAAGCATTCAACTCAAGAAGTAATTGAAATAACCAAGAAGATGTAGTTTATAGTCTCTGTCTCCTCCCAGCTGTCCTGTTGAAGCTTCTACCGACCTTACTTTTTTCACTGTGTTGCAACATGTTACTCTTGAAATTCTCCACTTCCTCATATTTTGTATACAATTAGTTGTCAAGTCTTATTGAGTTTAATCTCTTGCATCTATCCTCTTTTCTTCATTCACACAGGTATAAGGCTAGTTTAAACCTTATTACCTCTCATGGAAACTAGGGAAGCAGTATCCTAATAAGTTCTTCCTGCTTCCACTATCTATCTTCTGCAAACCATCCTTCCAACATCCTTCTTCAATACTCTTGTTAAAGAACAGGCCAAACTATGTCATTCTTCTGCTAAAAATGTTCAGAAAGGAGTTCTGGTAAGATGGCAGCATAGACGGAGCAAATCTTAAAACCTCCGCACCCTTACACACCAAGATAGAAAAAAATGTGCTTTTAGAAGAAAGAGGACCAAATCTAAGAAGGGGACAGAGCAGGGGGAACCCTACTGCAGCACAACTAAAGAGGTACGCCAAGAAAAAGGCTTCAATACTTGAACTGACAGGACTGAGGGTGTAGAAGGGGAATCCCAGGATTCCAAGACACCTCCCCCATGTGTTGTGTGGAGTCTCCAGCTGCCCGGGAAATCTCAGGGCTGGTGGGTGCACGGATCAGGAGAGAGGGCCTTGCTGGCATAGGACTCAGGGAGTCAAACACAGACCCTGAAGACGTGACTGGAGGAGAAAAACCAGAGAAACACAGCAAAAATGCCCAGAAGATGGTGGCTTAGAGAGAACCAAACCCCAGAGCCCAGACAGCTTGGCTTCCTCATACCGAGATAGAGAACGCAGGGTTTCAAGAGGAAAGAAAGCCAGATCAAACAAGGTGGATAGCACAGGGGAACCCCACTGCTGAAGAGCTCAGATCAGCAAAAAGATCAGCTCCTTCTTGTCACCCCACATTTTTTGGTTTTTTCTTTGTTTGTTTGTTTGTTTGTTTTTCCCTCCCCTCAAGGCTTTGAGGTTTTAGCCTCAGGGCAGACTAATCCAATCCATACAAATTTAATCCCAACAATTGGACAGACAAGAAGTCTTCCAAGGGTAGAGAAAGTAACTTACCCCTGGGGGGAAGATCTTTCATCAAAGATCATTAAATACATCTGCTCAAATTAGCAGAACAAGGAAGGGGGGAAAAACATGAGTAAGCAACAGAAAAAGAAAAAAAAGAAATGACAATTGACAGCTTCTTTCAAGGAAGTGAAAAGAGAGCAAATGAACAGAAATAGAAGAGGAAGTAGTTCCAGTGAACTGGACACAGGCTTTGGAAGATCTCAAAATTCAATTAACTCAAGAATTTAAAATTCAATTAATTCAAGAACTTCAGGAACTCAAAAAACAATCAAGAGAGTCTGAAGACAATTTGAAAAAGGAAATACATGAGCTAAAACAAGAAAATTAAGTCTTAAAAAGCCAGAATTGGCGAGCTTGAAAATGAAGCAAAGAAGGCAAAAGATGATCTACAAAGAAAATCAGACCAGAAAGAGAAGGATGACCAAAAAGCCAGGGATGAAATTCAGTCTTTAAAAAACAGAACTCAACAACTAGAAGAAAATATCTTCACAAGGCAGCAAGAATATATTAAACAAAATAAAAAACATGAAAAATTTGAGGAGAATATGAAACACCTCATTGATTCAACCAAAGATCTGGAGAACAGAGCTAGAAGAGATAACTTAAGAATTATTGATTTACCAGAACATCATGATAAAATAAAAAGTTTAGATCGCATTTTACAAGAAATTATCAGAGAAAACTGCCCAGAAATTCTTGAAAAAGAAGGAAAAGTGGAAATTGACAGGATCCACAGATCACCTCCTACATTTAATCCACAACTGACAACTTCCAGGAATATTATAGCCAAATTCAAAAACTACCAGACCAAGGAAAAAATATTACAAGCTGCTAAAAAGAAGTCATTCAGATATTAGGGAACCACAGTTAGGATAACACAGGATCTGGCTGCATCTACATTGAAGGACCAGAAGGCATGGAACACAATATTCAGGAAAGCAAGAGAACTGGGGCTACAACCAAGAATCAACTATCCAGCAAGACTAACTATAGTATTGCAGGAGAAAGTATGGTCATTCAATAAAATTGAGGACTTCCAAACATTCATCATGAAAAAACCGGACTTAAACAGAGAGTTTGCTGCCCAAACCCAGAACTCAAGAGAATCAACATAAGATAATTAAGAGAATGGGGGGA
This sequence comes from Gracilinanus agilis, assembly GCF_016433145.1. Taxonomy (NCBI): domain Eukaryota; kingdom Metazoa; phylum Chordata; class Mammalia; order Didelphimorphia; family Didelphidae; genus Gracilinanus; species Gracilinanus agilis. Next base: position 418,659,158 of record NC_058130.1, read on the forward strand.
GGAGGAAAAAAAATTATTTTCTTTAAGGGACACAACAAATTCAATCAATTTATATCCCAAGAAGAAAAGAAGGTATTGGCAAATATTAAAAATTATTATTATTACCAACAGGGTAACTAGAAGAAGTTTACATAAAGG